>NC_041381.1:559147966-559154878 GCF_002162155.2 Triticum dicoccoides
CTAGTTAAAACTAGTAATGGCGCACTATCACCTTGTGCGCCATTACTAGTTTTGAAAAAAACAAATTAAAAAAATTGTTAGTAGTGGCGTGCCGTGGAAGTGGTGCGCCATTAGTATTTAGAGTTTAATGGCATACCTATATATGGTGCGCCACTACCCACATATGTGGTGCACCATTAATGTCCATATTAGCTATAGCCGTTTTCCTAGTAGTGAAGCAATGTTTCATGTTTTTCTCATCATTTTTTAATTTTTTGGAATAACAATGCCATGGCACTCCATGCATGTGCATGCATGTGTCCATGTCGTGAGACCAATATGTTTGAAAATTCCTTCTAATTTACTGCACATGGAATTAACTCGCACACAAGTACACAAATACGATTTTTCAAGCTGTTATGGTTAGGCATTGCATGTACATCTACTTCTTGAAAGCCACTTGCCTGGCTTTCTCAGCCGGCGGCAGCGACTTCCAAACACAAAGATCGTACTGGCCCCAAAACCAATCCAATGTTTGGGGGTCCGGCGCAACCTTGTTCGGCGGCACGTAGGTGTCCTCGTTGCTGCTCTTCGAGTGAGCCTCCTCGAGGGGTGGCAACTCGTCGTCGGCGTGTGGGCAGACCGGTGGTGCCATGGCAGAGATTTGAGATAGAGAGAGAGAGGGCGAGTAAAGGGAGGAGCTAGATGAGAATGCAGACTCGACGACATGAGCAAGGTAGTATTTATTGGCGACTGGCATCTAGATCGTCGGGAACACTAGACGCGTCGGTCACTGAAATTTACGAGTACTGTAGTGTGAATTACACACGATTCCCGCAGAAAAATCCGTGTGTGAACATAATAGCTGATGGTTCCCAATGCAGAACCGTGTCTGATTAATAAAGCCCGCCACCCACCTTCCAAAACTCGAGGCGTGAAATAGAGTGCTAATCGTGTGGGGCCGGTTGTCTTGCCAGATTTTAGATTTTCTTTTTTGAACACCAGATATTTACATCGTTTGATAATTTTTGAACTCGCACACAAGTACACAAATATGATTTTTCAAACCGTTATGGTTAGCCGTTGCATGTACATCTAGTTCAAATTTGAATTACGTACGGTCATTAAATGGCTAGGAAATCACTTAAATCTCTCTAAAAAAGATCAAATGACCCCTAAATTTTCCAAATTTTCACATGATAGTTAGTATCAGTGCACATTACACGTAGAAATTTTTTGAAGGCCATAAGTAGAAGCTATCTGCCGTTCGTCAGCAAACATGCGTTGTTTCCTCTCGGAACCACGAGCCTTCTAGTGAGTTGCTCTGGTTTGTAAGGGGTGTGTGTCCAAACTTTTGTCAAGTAAGCCAATTTTGTACCACATCATCTTGGTGGCATGACATTACATCAAGCAAGTTTTCATGTTTTTCTGATCATTTTTTAATTTTTTGGAATAACAATGCCATGGCACTCCATGCATCTACATGCATGTGTCCATGCCGTGAGACCAATATGTTTGGAAATTCATTCTAATTTACTACATATGGAATTAACTCGCACACAAGTACAAAAATATGATTTTTCAAACCGTTATGGTTATCTCTTGCATGTACATCTAGTTCAAATTTGATTACGTACGATCATTAAATGGCTAGGAAATCACTTAAATCCCTTTAAAAGGTCAAATGACCCCTGAAATTTTCCAAATTTTCACATGACACTTAGTATCAGTGCACATTACACGTAGAAAAAATTTGAAGTCCGTAAGAGGAAGCTATCTGCTGTTCATCATCAAACAGGCATTGTTCGCTCTCGGAACCACGAGCTTTCTAGTGAGTTGCTCCGGTTTGTGAGGGATGTGTGTCTAAATTTTCGTCAAGAAAGCAAATTTTTGTACCACATCATCTTGGTGGCATGACATTACATCAAGCAAGGTTTTATGTATTTCTGATCATTTTTAATTTTTTGGAATAACAATGCCATGGCACTCCATGCATGTACATGCATGTGTCCATGACGTGAGACCAATATGTTTGAAAATTCATTCTAATTGACTGCACATGGAATTAACTCGCACACAAGTATACAAATATGATTTTTCAAACCGTTATGGTTATCCATTGCATGTACATCTAGTTCAAATTTGATTACGTACGGTCATTAAATGGCTAGGAAATCACTTAATTCTCTTTAAAAGGTCAAATGACCCTTGAAATTTTCCAAATTTTCACATGACAGTTACTATCAGTGCACATTACATGCAGAAAAAATTTGAAGGCCGTAAGAGGAACCTATCCGCCGTTCGTCATCAAACATGCATAGTTCCCCCTCGGAACCACGAGCCTCCTAGTGAGTTGCTCCGGTTTGTGAGGGGTGTGTGTCCAAACTTTCGTTAAGCAAGCCAATTCTTGTACCACATAATCTTGGTGGCATGACATTACATCAAGTAAGATTTCATGTTTTTCTGATCATTTTTTATATTTTTAAATAAAAATTCCATGGCACTCCATGGATGTACATGCATGTGTTCATGCCGTGAGACCTATATGTTTGAAAATTCCTTCTAATTTACTGCACATGGAATTAACTCGCACACAAGTACACATATATGATTTTTCAAACCGTTATGGTTAGCCGTTGCATGTACAACTAGTTCAAATTTGAATTACGTACGGTCATTAAATGGCTAGGAAATCACTTAAATCTCTTTAAAAGATCAAATGACCGCTGAATTTTTCCAAATTTTCACATGACAGTTAATATCAGTGCACATTACACATAGAAATTTTTTGAAGGCCATAAGTGGAAGCTATCCGCCGTTCGTCAGCAAACATGCATTGTTTCCTCTCGGAACCACACGCCTTCTAGTGAGTTTCTCCGGTTTGTAAGGGGTGTGTGTCCAAACTTTCGTCAAGCAAGCCTATTTTTGTACCACATCATCTTGGTGGCATGACATTACATCAAGAAAGTTTTCATGTTTTTTTGATCATTTTTAATTTTTTGGAATAACAATGCCATGGCACTCCATGCATGTACATGCATGTGTCCATGCCGTGAGACCAATATGTTTGAAAATTCATTCTAATTGATTGCGCATGGAATTAACTCACACATAAGTATATAAATATGATTTTTCAAACCGTTATGGTTATTCGTTGCATGTACATCTAGTTCAAATTTGATTACATATGGTCATTAAATTGCTAGGAAATCACTTAATTCGCTTTAAAAGGTCAAATGACCCATGAAACTTTCCAAATTTTCACATGTCAGTTACTATCAGTGCACATTACATGTAGAAAAAATTTGAATGCCTTAAGAGGAACCTATCCGCCGTTCGTCATCAAACATGCATAGTTCCCTCTCAGAACCACTAGCCTCCTAATGAGTTGCTCCGGTTTGTGAGGGGTGTGTGTCCAAACTTTCGTTAAGCAAGCCAATTCTTGTACCACATAATCTTAGTGGCATGACATTACATCATGTAAGATTTCATGTTTTCTGATCATTTTTTATTTTTTGAAATAAAAATTCCATGGCACTCCATGCATGTACATGCATGTGTCTATGCCGTGAGACCAATATGTTTGAAAATTCCTTCTAATTTACTGCACATGGAATTAACTCGCACACAAGTACACATATATGATTTTTCTAACCATTATGGTTAGCCTTTGCATGTACATCTAGTTCAAATTTGAATTATGTACGGTCATTAAATGGCTAGGAAATCACTTAAATCTCTTTAAAAGATCAAATTACCACTGATTTTTTCCAAATTTTAACATGACAGTTAGCATCAGTGCACATTACATGTGGAAATTTTTTGAAGGCCATAAGTGGAAGCTATCTGCCGTTCGTCAGCAAACATGCGTTGTTTCCTCTCGGAACCACGAGCCTTCTAGTGAGTTGCTCCGGTTTGTAAGGGGTGTGTGTCCAAACTTTCGTCAAGCAAGCCTATTTTTGTACCACATCATCTTGGTGGCATGACATTACATCAAGAAAGTTTTCATGTTTTCTGATCATTTTTGAATTTTTTGGAATAACAATACCATGGCAATCCATGCATGTACATGCATGTGTCCATGCCATGAGACCAATATGTTTGAAAATTCATTCTAATTTACTGCACATGGAATTAACTCACACACAAGTACACAAATATGAGTTTTCAAACCGTTATGATTATCCGTTGCATGTACATCTAGTTCAAATTTGATTACATACGGTCATTAAATGGCTAAGAAATCACTTAAAATCTCCTTAAAAGGTCAAATGACCCCTGAATTTTTCCAAATTTTCACCCGACAGTTACTATCAGTGCACATTACATGTAGAAAATTTTTGAAGGCCGTAAGAGGAAGCTATTCGCCGTTCGTCATCAAACATGCATTGTTCCTCTCGGAACCACGAGGCTCCTAGTGAGTTGCTCCGGTTTATTAGGGGTGTGTGTCCAAAATTTCGTCAAGCAAGCCAATTATTGTACCACATCATCTTGGTGGCATGACATGACATCAAGTAAGGTTTCACGTTTTTCTGATCATTTTTAATTTTTTGGAATAACAATGCCATGGCACTCCATGCATGTACATGCATATGTCCATGCCGTGAGACCAATATGTTTGAAAATCCCTTCTAATTTACCGCACATGGAATTAACTCGCACACAAGTACACAAATATGATTTTTCAAACCATTATGGTTAGCCGTTGCATGTATATCTAGTTCAAATTTGAATTACGTACGGTCATTGAATGGCTAGGAAATCACTTAAATCTCTTAAAAAGATCAAATGAACCTGAATTTTTCCAATTTTTCACATGACAGTTAGTATCAATGCACATTACATGTAGAAATTTTTTGAAGGCTGTAAGTGGAAGCTATCCGCCGTTCGTCAACAAACATGCATTGTTTCCTCTCGGAACCACGAGCCTTCTAATGAGTTGCTCCAGTTTGTAAGGGGTGTATGTCCAAACTTTCGTCAAGCAAGCCAATTTTTGTACCATATCATCTTGGTGGCATGACATTACATCAAGCACTACTAGAAAAGGCTTGTTAATGGCGCACCTATTTTGGCTATTAATGGTGCACTATAGGTGCACCACTATTAACACGCCACTAGTAACCAATACTAATGCGCCATTAGTATTGCAGGTAATAGTGGCACACCTTGTAGTGCGCCATTACTATTGCTACAGGTGCGCCACTGGTAACCTTTTTTTTGAATTTTTTGATTTTTTCTGAATTTTGAAGGTGGGAAAATAGTAGTGGCGCACCGTCTAACCCCCACTATGCGCCATTGCTATTTTTGAATTTTGTATTTGGATCTGGATCACGAACTTTTTGCCCTTTTTTTGCTCGTTTTTTTGCTCATTTTTTTGCAGGATATTTTTTCAATTTTTTTTCTTGTTTTTGGATCTTGTACGTTCTTTTGCCGGAGAGGAGGGCCGAGGAGTGACCGTGAGGAGGAGAGGAGGGAGGAGGAGGAGGTCATCGGACAAGAGCTCGCCTACATCGCCGGAGAAGGGGAGGAGGTCGCCGGAGAGGAGTTCACCAGAGAGGAGGGAGGAGAGACCGTGAGGGTAGGAGAGGAGAGGAGGGAGGGAGGAGGAGCTCACTGGAGAGGAGGGGGGAGGATATCAGCGGAGAGGAAGGAGGAGGAGCTCACCAGAGAGGAGGGAGGAGAAACCATGAGGGGAGGGGAGAAGAGGAGGGAGGAGGAGGAAGTCGCCGGAGAGGAGGAGGAGGAGGTCACCGGAGAGGAGGAGGGGAGTATGGTGGAGGGGAGGAGGGGAGATGGAGTGGAAGAGAGGAGGAGATGAAGTGGAGGAGAGATGGAGTGGAGGAGAGGAGGAGATGGAGTGGAGGAGAGGGCCCCGCTCAGCCATATATACGGCATAGTAATGGCGCACCGTGGGCAGGTGCGCCATTACTATTTTTTTTATTTTTTTGATGTATTTTGAATTTTGAAGGCGGGAAGATAGTAATAGTGCACCATGGGCAGGTGCGCCACTACTAATGTTTTTAATTTTTTTCGATTTTTTCCCCTCCAGATCTTAAAAGCATCGTAATTTTTTTCTGTTAGGTTTTTGGGGATTTTGAAAATGTTCAACAGGGTTCCCCCAGTTGAATTCGGATGTAACTTTTCGAGTAGTTGATTTTTCATATAAAAAACTTTTTAATCCGAGTTCGTATGCAAAAGTTATGCCCATTTTACTAAATTCCAGAGATATTTTGCAAATAAATTCAAAATTCATATTTGTAAATTTTCCCAACAACTAGACCACATATCACATGGGAAACTTATTTTATTTTATTTTTTTAACATTTCCATCATTTCCTTTTATTTTTTTTTAAAAACTGAAAAGGTGGTCCACGGGGGGAGGGGGGTGCATTTGGTGGAATTTTGGGTCAAAGTTAGTAATGGCACACCGTGGGTGTGGTGCGCCATTACCCATGATGCGCCATTACTAACTTTAAAAAAAAGAAAAAATATGTTAGTAGTGGCGCACCGAGTGTGTGGTGCGCGCCATTACTAGTTAAAACTAGTAATGGCGCACTATCACCTTGTGCGCCATTACTAGTTTTGAAAAAAACAAATTAAAAAAATTGTTAGTAGTGGCGCACCGTGGAAGTGGTGCGCCATTAGTATTTAGAGTTTAATGGCATACCTATATATGGTGCGCCACTACTATATAGTAGTGGCGCACCACATATGTGGTGTGCCACTACTATATAGTAGTGGCACACCACATATGTGGTGCACCATTAATGTCCATATTAGCTATAGCCATTTTCCTAGTAGTGAAGCAATGTTTCATGTTTTTCTCATCATTTTTTAATTTTTTGGAATAACAATGCCATGGCACTCCATGCATGTGCATGCATGTGTCCATGTCGTGAGACCAATATGTTTGAAAATTCCTTCTAATTTACT
>NC_041381.1:559155373-559156694 GCF_002162155.2 Triticum dicoccoides
AAACTAGTAATGGCGCACTATCACCTTGTGCGCCATTACTAGTTTTGAAAAAAACAAATTAAAAAAATTGTTAGTAGTGGCGCACCGTGGAAGTGGTGCGCCATTAGTATTTAGAGTTTAATGGCATACCTATATATGGTGCGCCACTACTATATAGTAGTGGCGCACCACATATGTGGTGCACCATTAATGTCCATATTAGCTATAGCCATTTTCCTAGTAGTGAAGCAATGTTTCATGTTTTTCTCATCATTTTTTAATTTTTTGGAATAACAATGCCATGGCACTCCATGCATGTGCATGCATGTGTCCATGTCGTGAGACCAATATGTTTGAAAATTCCTTCTAATTTACTCCACATGGAATTAACTCGCACACAAGTACACAAATACGATTTTTCAAGCTGTTATGGTTAGCCATTGCATGTACATCTACTTCAAATTTGAATTACGTACGGTCATTAAATGGCTAGAAAATTACTTAAATCTCTTTAAAATGTCAAATGACCACTGAAATTTTCCAAATTTTCACATGACAGTTAGTATGAGTGCACATTACACGTAGAAATTTTTTGAAGGCTGTAAGTGGAAGCTATCCGCCGTTCGTCAGCAAACATGCATTGTTTCCTCTCGGAACCACGAGCCTTCTAATGAGTTGCTCCGGTTTGTAAGGGGTGTATGTCCAAACTTTGGTCAAGCAAGCCAATTTTTGTACCATATCATCTTGGTGGCAAGACATTACATCAAGCACTACTAGAAAAGGCCTGTTAATGGCGCACCTATTTTGGCTATTAATGGTGCACTATAGGTGCGCCACTATTAACACGCCACTAGTAACAAATACTAATGGCGCACCTCTGGTGCGCCATTAGTATTGCAGGTAATAGTGGCACACCTTGTAGTGCGCCATTACTATTGCTACAGGTGCGCCACTGGTAACCTTTTTTTTGAATTTTTTGATTTTTTCTGAATTTTGAAGGCGGGAAAATAGTAGTGGCGCACCGTCTAACCCCCACTATGCGCCATTGCTATTTTTGAATTTTGTATTTGGATCTGGATCGCGATTTTTTTGCCCTTTTTTTGCTCGTTTTTTTGCTCATTTTTTTGCAGGATATTTTTTCAATTTTTTTCTCGTTTTTGGATCTTGTACGTTCTTTTGCCGGAGGGGAGGGCCGAGGAGTGACCGTGAGGAGGAGAGGAGGGAGGAGGAGGAGGTCATCGGACAAGAGCTCGCCTACATCGCCGGAGAAGGGGAGGAGGTCGCCGGAGAGGAGTTCACCAGAGAGGAGGGAGGAGAAACCATGAGGGTAGGAGAGGAGAGG
>NC_041381.1:559156724-559158003 GCF_002162155.2 Triticum dicoccoides
CAGCGGAGAGGAAGGAGGAGGAGCTCACCAGAGAGGAGGAAGGAGAAACCATGAGGGGAGGGGAGGAGAGGAGGGAGGAGGAGGAAGTCGCCGGAGAGGAGGAGGAGGAGGTCGCCGGAGAGGAGGAGGGGAGTATGGTGGAGGGGAGGAGGGGAGATGGAGTGGAAGAGAGGAGGAGATGAAGTGGAGGAGAGATGGAGTGGAGGAGAGGAGGAGATGGAGTGGAGGAGAGGGCCCCGCTCAGCCATATATACGGCATAGTAATGGCGCACCGTGGGCAGGTGCGCCATTACTATTTTTTTTTGAATTTTGAAGGCGGGAATATAGTAATAGCGCACCATGGGCAGGTGCGCCACTACTAATGTTTTTAATTTTTTTCGATTTTTTCCCCTCCAGATCTTAAAAGCATCGTAATTTTTTTCTGTTAGGTTTTTGGGGATTTTGAAAATGTTCAACAGGGTTCCCCCAGTTGAATTCGGATGTAACTTTTCGAGTAGTTGATTTTTCATATAAAAAACTTTTTAATCCGAGTTCGTATGCAAAAGTTATGCCCATTTTACTAAATTCCAGAGATATTTTGCAAATAAATTCAAAATTCATATTTGTAAATTTTCCCAACAACTAGAACACATATCACATGGGAAACTTATTTTATTTTATTGTTTTAACATTTCCATCATTTCCTTTTATTTTTTTTAAAACTGAAAAGGTGGTCCACGGGGGGAGGGGGGTGCATTTGGTGGAATTTTGGGTCAAAGTTAGTAATGGCACACCGTGGGTGTGGTGCGCCATTACCCACGATGCGCCATTACTAACTTTGAAAAAAAAGAAAAAAATGCTAGTAGTGGCGCACCGAGTGTGTGGTGCGCGCCATTACTAGTTAAAACTAGTAATGGCGCACTATCACCTTGTGCGCCATTACTAGTTTTGAAAAAAACAAATTAAAAAAAATTGTTAGTAGTGGCGCACCGTGGAAGTGGTGCGCCATTAGTATTTAGAGTTTAATGGCATACCTATATATGGTGCGCCACTACTATATAGTAGTGGCGCACCACATATGTGGTGTGCCACTACTATATAGTAGTGGCACACCACATATGTGGTGCACCATTAATGTCCATATTAGCTATAGCCATTTTCCTAGTAGTGAAGCAATGTTTCATGTTTTTCTCATCATTTTTTAATTTTTTGGAATAACAATGCCATGGCACTCCATGCATGTGCATGCATGTGTCCATGTCGTGAGACCAATATGTTTGAAAATTCCTTCTAATTTACT
>NC_041381.1:559158013-559258534 GCF_002162155.2 Triticum dicoccoides
CTTGTGCGCCATTACTAGTTTTGAAAAAAACAAATTAAAAAAAATTGTTAGTAGTGGCGCACCGTGGAAGTGGTGCGCCATTAGTATTTAGAGTTTAATGGCATACCTATATATGGTGCGCCACTACTATATAGTAGTGGCGCACCACATATGTGGTGCACCATTAATGTCCATATTAGCTATAGCCATTTTCCTAGTAGTGAAGCAATGTTTCATGTTTTTCTCATCATTTTTTAATTTTTTGGAATAACAATGCCATGGCACTCCATGCATGTGCATGCATGTGTCCATGTCGTGAGACCAATATGTTTGAAAATTCCTTCTAATTTACTGAACATGGAATTAACTCGCACACAAGTACACAAATACGATTTTTCAAGCTATTATGGTTAGCCATTGCATGTACATCTACTTCAAATTTGAATTACGTACGGTCATTAAATGGCTAGAAAATTACTTAAATCTCTTTAAAATGTCAAATGACCACTAAAATTTTCCAAATTTTCACATGATAGTTAGTATGAGTGCACATTACATGTAGAAATTTTTTGAAGGCCGTAAGAGGAAGCTATCTGCCGTTCGTCAGCAAACATGCATTGTTCCCTCTCGGAACCACGAGCCTTCTAGTGAGTTGCTCCGGTTTGTGAGGGTGTATGTCCAAACTTTCGTCAAACAGGCAAATTTTTGTACCACGTCATCTTGGTAGTATGACATTACCTCAAGCAAGGTTTCATGTTTTTAATTTTTTGGAATTTGAATGCCATGGCACTCCATGCTTAATTGTGTCATAGCCGTTAGACCAATATGTTTGAAAATTCCTTCCAATTTACTGCACGTGGAATTAAATCGCACACAAGTACACAAAATATAACTTTTTGAACCGTTTTGGTTAGCTGCTGCATGTACATGCAGTTCATATTTTAAATTACGGTCATTAAATGGCTAGAAAATCACTTAAATGTCTTAAAAGGTCAAATGAGCCTTGAAATTTTCCAAAATTTGACATGACAATTGTATTAGTACTACAAATTTTCTCATACATTTAAAACACCATCCGTTGCCATCCGTTGACAATTTGTCTTTCACAGCTAATAAAAAATATCTGCAACATCACACACAATTGTTTTGTAGGAATTGTTTGTGATGAAAAAATCTGGTTCTTTTTAAGTCTTCCTCCTTAAGCTTCGCTGGCTCGTCTGCTCCAGTGCCGGCAACCCCCGAATCCACAAATCCCGATCCCCATTCCCGCACCCCTTTTTTGCAAAGATGATGCCGTGGAAATGCTTTGTGAAGGCCTGTATGATGGCCGCTTCCCCCCAAGCGCCGCTGCCTGCGCCCAAGAGCGCGCTCGCCTATGCCAAGAGTGTTGCCGCATCCGCAGTGAGCGCAGCCGCTTCCGCCAAGAGGGTGTCTATGGCAGCCGACAGGGCAGCTGTAGCAGCCGAGACGGCTCCAGCTAATGCTGCAACGGTGGCTGCAAACATCGAGAGCGCTTGAGTTGCCGTCTGTGCCGCTGATGTCGCCCTGCCCTGGGTCGAGGCCATCCATGCCAAGATATTCCAGGCCACCCCGGAATCCAGCATGCAACCCACATCCAAAAAGGCGGCGGTGGCCATGGAGCACCTGCTTCCTCATGAGGTCGTCGAGTGGGAGATGGAGATGCAGCAGGCGGCGGAGATCGAGGAGCGTTGGGAGGAGGAGTTGCGCGTGGCCCAGGTCAAGGTAGAGAAGAGTCTGTCTATCAAGGAATCGACGGTGGAGTACCAATGTGAGCTATGGCGCAGCCACTACTATGAGTAATACAACCTTGAGGGCGTCGCCAAGGATGAGGACGAGGATGCGCTCGACTTCAGCAGGGGGGATGCGGAGTCCACCAATGGCGGCATGTCGCCAGCACAAGTCATTGACATTTCATCTCACACCGGCGATGCATAGGCCGGCGTGGTAGCGGATTTGTTAAAATTATTCGTACTTAGGATTTGTTTTTAATGCTGGTCTTTTGTAAGAGCAATGTTTAGGTGATCTATCTCAGTTTAATTACTAAAATTGGTCGATTCAGTAAGTCTGGTCTGTGTGATGTACGCTCTTTTGTGTGCCCAAATTAGCAAGTGATGCTAAATTATGCAATGACGTACGCGGGGAAATTTCTACAAAAATTTCAATTTTCAAACTCATCCCATGCGCGTTAAGCTGAAGAATCGTTTGCGATGCACACTATCGTTCAAAGTGAATGGTGTCCGGTGGCACCGCACGCAAAGTTTCCCTTCACATTTCGCAATTTTTGGCCTACCGCCGAAATATCTACCCTCCCCCTCCCCATCCCCTTTTTCCCCGACCACAAGTCACATTTCCTCTGTTTCCCCCTTCCTTCCTTCCTAAGCTATAGCCGCTTCCTCGCTTGCTTCCTCACTCTTGCAATCTTGCATCCTACCGTCGGGGTCGCCATGGTCATCTTCAAAGACCTCTCCAACGGTTCCTCCTCCTCCGATGACTCCACCACCCGGGTATGCCTCTCTTCGCTCTCTCTCGGGCTATGACATTGAATGAAGGATTTTTACCCGGCAGTCGATTTGAGTCATTTCTTCTTCTTGTAGTTCCCTAGGACCTTCAGTTGCAACGGATGGAGCAGGGTGGCTGAAGATCTGTCTGCTCGTTGTCACCATCAATCTCCATGTGTGAAGCTAGTTGCGTTTGAATCTGTGGATAGTGGGAGGAAGTTTCTGGCATGTGCAGAGAAGGTTAGATCCTCTTTCGTTGTTACAAATCATTTGTTAGATGTGATTCAGACACTATCACGGTCCCAACCCATTCATACCACACCTTCAACCAAACGCATCCTAAGGTAGTGTCACAGTTGTACCTAGTATCTAAAAATGTTGCCATCCCATCAGCGGTGCCATTAGAAAATTATTTGGCACTGCTTTAGCAGTTTGTGGAGGCAACTTGTCCACACACCCGAGCAGCCAAGTAGTAAAAATACTAAATCTTTATGCCACGAAGGAACTGGACGTCGGAGCAACTAGGTCCTCCGGAGTTTGGGTCCCTGATTTTTTTCCGCTGCATCGGCTCGCCAATGCAGGGCACCGGTGCGAGATGTACAAACAGTTGTCTTTACACCGGTTTTGGCATACATAGTCGACGCCTTAGTGCTATTAGTTCTATGTTACTAAATTTATGCATGTACACACCTGTTAGTATCAATTTACTGTCATTCAAACACTGTCGCTATGCTGTTGCAGTTATATTTACCTTCCTCATAAAATGTTCAATTTGTTATTTATAGTACATGAGTAAGAACTTGTAGCGTTGTTGTAGTTAATTATAGCTTCTGATGTTTCAAAATTTGGTTTTTTGTCTCACTAGCAATTAATTCATTTGCACATTGATCTTTTTGAGAAGATATGTCATAATTAAATTGTTTCTTCAGTTTTTCAAAATAAGTATTTGATAATTTTCTATGTTGCTATAAACCCATTTCCCCTACAATTGTTACTGATCTAGTTTTAAATATTATAGGATGAACGGAAGTGTTCTTACTTGGAGTGGGTTGATCAAGAGTGGCCATAGTCTTTGATGATGTACCTTGCAAAGCTCTGGAGCATGTATGAGGAAGAGAACAGAGGTAGGCTTAGAGAAAGTGTTGTCAACGCTGAAGAATATTTGAAGATGCAGGATAAAAAGAGGAAGGTGGAGAATGAGCTCAGATTTTTTAAATCAGACTTTGCTAAGATGGTGTTGGCGAAGGATGAGGCACTTTCCCAGTTGGCCAGTGCAAAACAGGTTCTTATTGAACTCAAAGCAGAGGTGGATAAGATGAGCCTGGATGATCTTGATTAGGGAAATGAATATATTTTTCTAATATTGTTCTTATGAAGCTGAACTAGCTATATGTTGTATTGTGCTGTTTTCAGGTAGCTATTGTACTGTGATGTTAAAATATATTTATGTGCCTGATATGAAATTGGCAAACAACTGTTCGATATGAATGTGAATTTGCATAATACTGGAATTATTAATTGTAAACTAATAAACCTCCTAAATGGGGCATGGAACTTTGCAAACAGTTCTAGCAGTAAAAATGCTTGTAATGGATAACCCAATGCCACACAGTTTTCTTCATCAAATCGTGTGTGATGTAGTCGATAAAAGTAAACGGTTAACCAAGCAGAGCATGTGTGATAGTTACACGTATCACACACGAGCCTATACATAAACCTATGTGGGATGTATATATGAACAGAAACGTTTTCCCTGGATTGACTCTTTGGGATGTACATAAGAACGGAAACGTATTCCTTGGATTGACTTTGTGTGATATACATACCTACGGAAATGTTTTTCTGGGATTCACCGTGTGGGATGTACATACCTACGGAAATGTTTTCTGTGATTCACCATGTGGGATGTACATACCTATGGAAATGATTGGGTTTCCGTGGGTCACCCGATCGCACACGAACTCATTTGGTGTCCCAGGAGGGCCTATCCCCGACGGTTTCTGGGTCGTGTGGGAAGGACCCCCTAATTGCCTACACTCACTAGGTGACAGTTCCAAATGCCGTTGCGGAAAGGTGTTTTAAACCGTTTGTATAGCACCAACGCATACCAGTGATGGATCATTCAAAGAAGGAGTTCTTGCCTGTATTACAAGGTGTAAAGTTGAGTAAGACTCAAAACCCGACCACCGCAGAAGATAGAAAGAGAATGAAAGTCATTCCGTATGCCTCAGTCATAGGTTCTATAAAGTATGCCACGCTATGTACCAAACCTGTTGAGTTTGCAAAGGGGGTACGATATTGATCCAGGAGTGGATCACTATATAGCGGTCAAAGTTATCCTTAGTTACCTAAGAGGACTAAGGAAATATTTCTCGGTTATGGAAGTGATAAAGAGTTCGTCATAAAGAAATACGTCGATACAAACTTTTTCACTGATCCAGATGACTCTGAGTCTCAATCTGGATACATATTGACAGTTGGAGCAATTAGCTAGAGTAGCTCCATGCAGAGCATTGTAGACATAGAATATTTGCAAAATACACACGGCTCTGAATGTGTCAGACCCATTTACTAAACTTCTCTCACGAGCAAAACATGATCACACGTTACTACTCTTTGGGTGTTAATCACATAGCAAAGTGAACTAGATTATTGACTCTAGTAAACCCTTTGGATGCTGGTCACATGGCGATGTGAACTATGGGTGTTAATCACGTACAGATGTGAACTATTGATGTTAAATCACATGGCGGTGTGAACTAGATTATTTACTCCAGTGCAAGTGGGAGAGTGAAGGAAATATTCCCTAAAGGCAATAATAAAGTTATTATTTATTTCCTTATTTAATGATAAATGTTTATTATTCTTGCTAGAATTGTATTAACCAGAAACTTAGTACATGTGTGAATACATAGACAAAACATAGTGTCCCTAGTATGCATCTTCTTGACTAGCTCATTAATCAAAGATGGTTAAGTTTCCTAAACATAACATGTGTTGTAATTTGATGAATGGGATCACATCATTAGGAGAATGATGTGATGGACATGACCCGTCCGTTAGCTTAGCATTATGATCGTTACAGTTTCATTGCTACTGCTTTATTCATGACATATACATGTTCCTCAGACTATGAGATTATGCAACTCCCGAATACCGGAGGAACACTTTGTGTGCTACCAAATGCCACAACGTAAAAGGGTGATTATAAAGGTGCTCTACAGGTGTCTCCGAAGCTGTTTGTTGGGTTGGCAAAGATCGAGATTAGGATTTGTCACTCCGTGTTTCAGAGAGGTATCTCCGGGCCCTCTCGGTAATACTCATCAATATAAGCCTTGCAAGCATTGTAAGTAATGAGTTAGTGGCAGGATGAAGTATTACGGAACAAGTAAAGAGACTTTCTAGTAACGCGATTGAACTAGGTATGATGATACCGACGATCGAATCTCGGGCAAGTAACATACCGATGACAAAGGGAACAATGTATGTTGTTATGCGATTTGACCGATAAAGATCTTCAAAGAATATGTGGGAGCCAATATGAGCATCCAGGTTCCGCTATTGGTTATTGACCGGAGATGTGTCTCGGTCATGTATTCATAGTTCTCAAACCTGTAGGGTCCGCATGCTTAACGTTTGATGACAATTTGTATTATGAGTTATGTGATTTGATGAACCAAAGTTTGTTTGAAGTCCCGGATGAGATCACGGATATGACGAGGAGTCTTTAAATGGTCGATTCATAAAGATTGATATATTGGAACGCTATAATCGGACATCGGAATGGTTTCGTAGAAGTTCGGGTATTTTCCGAAGTACTGGGAGGTTACCGGAACTCCCCGAGAGAAGTTATGGGCCTTATGGGCCGTAAGAGGGAAGCACACCAGTCCACAAGGGGCTGGTGCGCCCCCTTGGGCAGGAGGCCGATTAGGAATAGGAGAATGGGGCCGACCCCCCCTTTCCTTCTCCTTCTCCCTTCCCCCTTTCCTACTCCGTGTGGGAGGTGGAATCCTAGTAGGACTAGGGAGTCCTAGTAGGACTCCACACCTTGGCATGCCCCCCTAAGGTCGGATGCCTCTCCCTCTCCCTCTCCCTCCTTTATATACGAGGGCACGGGGCTCCCTAGAACACACAATTTGATCTTTTAGCCGTGTGCTGTGCCCCCTCCACAGTTACACACCTTAGTCATATCGTCGTAGTTCTTAGGCGAAGCCCTGCGCTGGTAACTTCATCATCACCGTCGCCACGCCATCCTACTAACGAAACTCTCCCTCAGCCTCAACTGGATCAAGAGTACGAGCGACGTCATCGAGCTGGACGTGTGCTGAACGCGGAGGTGCCATACTTTCGGTACTTGTATCGGTTGGATCGCGAAGAAGTTCGTCTACATCAACTGCATTATTGAAACGCTTCCGCTTTCGGTCTACGTGGGTACATGGACACACTCTCCCCTCTCGTTGCTATGCATCAACTAGATAGATCTTGCATTATCATAGGAAAATTTTGAAATTAATGTGTTCCCCAACAGTGGCATCAGAGCCAGGTCTATGCGTAGATATTATATGCACGAGTAGGACACAAAGAGTTGTGGGCGATAATAGTCATAGTGCTTACCACCAACGTCTTACTTTGATTTGACGGTATTGTTGGATGAAGCGGCCCAGACCGACATTACATGACAGCGTTCATGAGACTGGTTGTGCTGACGTGCTTTTGCACATAGGTGGCTGGTGGGTGTCTGTTTCTCCAACTTTAGTTGGATCGAGCTTGACTATGGCCAATCCTTGTTGAAGGTTAAAACAGCACACTTGACGAAAAATTGTTGTGGTTTTGATGCACAGGTAAGAACGGTTCTTGCTAAAAGCCCGTAGCAGCCACGTAAAATTTGCAACAACAAAGTAGAGGACGTCTAACTTGTTTTTGCAGGGCTTGCTGTGATGTGATATGGTTAAGACATGATGTGATATAATTTGTTGTATGAAATGATCATGTTTTGTAGCAGAGTTATCGGCAACTAGCAGGAGCCATATGGTTGTCTCTTTATTGTATGCAATGCAATCACCATGTAATTGTGTTACTTTATCACTAAGCGGTAGTGATAGTCTTAGTAACAATAAGTGGCGAGACGACAACAATGCTATGATGGAGATCAAGGTGTCGCACCGGTGACGATGGAGATCATGACGATGCTTCGGTGATGGAGATCATGGGATCATGATGATGGAGATCATGACGATGCTTCGATGATCAAAAATTTGAAGGCCGTAAGAGGAAGTTACCTGCCGTTCATCATCAAACATGCATTGTTCCCTCTCGGAACCACGATCCTTCTAGTGAGTTGCTCTGGTTTGTGAGGGGTGTGTGTCCTAACTTTCGTCAAGCAAGCCAATTTTTGTACCACACCATCTTGGTGGCATGACATTACATCAAGCAAGGTTTCATGTTTTTATGATCATTTTTTAATTTTTTGGAATAACAATGCCATGGCACTCGATGCATGTACATGCATGTGTCCATGCCGTGAGACCAATATTTTTTAAAATTCCTTCTAATTTACTGCACATGGAATTAACTCGCACACAATTACTCAAATATGATTTTCAAACCGTTATGGTTAGCCGTTGCATGTACATCTAGTTCAAATTTGAATTACGTATGGTCATTAAATAACTAGGAAATCACTTACATCCCTTTAAAAGGTCAAATGACCCCCGAAATTTTCCAAATTTTCACATGAAAGTTAGTGTCAGTGCACATTACACGTAGAAATTTTTTGAAGGCCGTAAGAGGAAGCTATCTGCCGTTCGTCATCAAACATGCATTGGTCCCTCTCGGAACCACGAGCCTTCTAGTGAGTTCACTACAAAAATACACTTCCATGATGACACGTGTTTGTCACAGTAGGTCACGTTCTTTGTCATGCTTGTACATCCATGACGATTTTATGACAGAATCAAGGGTGACGTTCTTTGTCATGCTTGTACACCTGTATTGTCGTAGAAGTGTTCCATGACATTACCAAAACTATCATCACGGAAGTGTCCACTTCCATGACGATAAATCGCGCGTCATAGAAGTGCTTTCGTCAAGGGTGACCGACACGTGGCTTCCACCATAATGGAACACCGTTAAGCTATCGGGTCCGGTTTTGGATCAGATAACCCGTTAACAGCCCCGACCAATGGGGATTTTCCATGTGTAAAATCATCATTGGCTTGAGGAAACACATGTCGGCTCACCGTTGGGTCAGATGTCATCCACTCATTGGACCCAAGGCGCCTATGATACGTCGACACGTGGCATGACCCAATAGAGGCCCATTCCCGTGAAAAGGCCGACCCGTTTGACTTGGTCAAAAGGTGGCGGGCCGGCCCACGGAAAGCCTGTTAACGACCTATTCGCATATAGCCCATTTATAGCTCGCTAACCCAGGGCCCGTCATGACCTCTCTGAATTGGGCCCAGTAGCGTCATCTGGGCCGTCCAATATGATTCCATCCCGTTTTAACTTCCAACCCATGTATGGCCCATGACGTCTTTCAGCCCATATGAGGCCCTTTGTAACTCTTGGCCCATTAACGGCCCGTGGTGAAACTAGCCCATAATGAATAGTGTATCACTTTATACCCATTAACGGCCCATTATTCCATTGGGCCATTTCCAGCCCATGTTATCTTTCTGCCTTCCTAGGGCCCATTTATTCTTGGGCTCATTTCCAGTATTCGGTTACTTACGGCCCGTTACTGTCATTTTCTGCTTGTGGGCCAAATTCAGCCTGTGGTTACAGTCGGCCCGTTTGTGGCCCGTTAATACGTTGGGCCGTTTTCATGTAAAAAACACCCCGTTGGGCTGTTTTCATAGAGTTATCAAATACGGCCTATTAACGGCCCATTATGGTCTTTGGATAGTATGACCCATGATTGGCTAAATGATGATACGCCCCGTAGAAGCCATGGATTCTACGACCCGTAAAAGGCCCATGGATCGTATGACATGTAGAAGGCCCATGGATTGTACGGCCCGTAGAAGGCCCATGGATCATACGACACGTATAAGGCCCATGGATCCTACGGCCCGTATAGAAGGCCAATGGATCCTACGGCCCGTAGAAGGCCCATGAATCATATGGCCCGTTGGAGCCCATGGTTACAACAGTCCGTGTGTCCCCATGATTATTTTGGCCTAGTTTCCAAAAATAGGTTATTGTGGCCACTAGAAAACACAAAAAAAGAACTGGAGTGACTACAAGAAAACAACTAAACAAGACAATAAGGAAATAAATAAGCAAGCAGTTAACACTAGCCCATTATCGCTATTACACATATTACATCCACTGGGCATCAAAGTTCGCCATCAGTACAAATATAGGGAACAAAGCAGCATATTACATACACTAGCCGTCAAAATCAGCCACCAGTGCAAATAAACGCGGCAGCAAAACAAGAGCATAACTGAAACAACTTCAGAAGAGCTCAAGTAACGTTATCCTAGGTTTCCACCATGCTAGCAATAAGCTTAGCAAGCTTATTAGCTTTGTCCTGTTTGGCGCTAAAATCCTCCAATGCTTGTTGTTGCACCAGAAAGTATGCATCTGAATGCTCCAAGGACTTTCGCAGTCCTTCCTGTCAGTGTTCTGGGAACGGGGGTACCCAGACTTGCCTGCCTGCGGCTTGCAGCGTGGCCCAAGGAGTGGCCCAGTACAGCCCATCTTCGTCAACACAAGCTCAAGAGCCTCGCGAGGGGCCAAGCCTCGCGGGGCGGACGACAGGAAGCTTCCTCAGGCGCAGCCTCGTCAGGCTGGCTCGCGAGGAGGCGGAGAGATCAAGGCGGGGTACCTCACGAGGTGCCCACGATGCAAGCCATGACGACCGAAGCCAGGCGGGCACCGGCCTGCGTAGTGTCCTTGTTTCCTCTTTGGTGCAAAGGGGCAAGCGCATGCGAAGGTATCAAGCAAAGGCTACCATTTCGGTGCAACGAGACCAAGACCAGCAGAACGGCAGGATGGAGGTCATCGTGGAGCCCAGGAAGGCGTCATCGTCAGAGTCTTTGGCAGGCGAGGACCAACTTTAGTCAGGATAACTGTACTAGATGTTCCCCTTCAAAATGGCGAATTGTTGGCGCCCTTCCCACTCAATATTTGGGAAGAGGACCAGGGCCTTGCTCTATAAATAGGGATAGCCACCACAGTAGAAAGGGATCGGGATCCAATCCTTCCCAAGAGGCATCACCTCCGCAAGAACATCCCTCGCGAGGCTATTCTTCCTTTGTATTGTTCCTCATCAGCCCCTGAGGCAATCCACACACCACACACACTGGAGTAGGGTATTACACCACCATGGTGGCCTGAACCAGTATAAACCTCGCGTCAATTGTGTTGTTCTCCGTGTAGCCTAGATCCTTTGCGAGGCGACGAGACGTGAGCCGGTATGGGAAGTGATCTCCACGTGCACCCCAGAGTTTGAACCTTAAGGGTCTACCGGAACCCAAAATCCGACATTTGGCGTGCCTGGTAGGGGTGGGCCGGAATCACGCCTTCTGCTGTCTTGTGTTTCGCCGTCTGTCGCATCCATGTCTGACGCTCGTCGCGCCCGCGCCGAGCGTCGGGCTGCCCTCGCGGCCCATGTCGCCCAGACGGCCCCCGTCGGAGGGCCTCCGCGTCGTTCCCCGTCGCCTGCCGCCCACGCCGCCACCGGTCAGGCGGGGTACGAGCAGCAGGTGTCGTCTTTGCATCCCTCGGCGCGGCGGGAAGGCCGCACTACCCCGTCGCTGACTCCAGCAGGCTCGTCGTCGCACGACCGTCGCGCTCCCGCGGACGCGCACGCCGCCCTACTCTTGGCACGAGAGCTCCTGCACTATCGTCCCGTCTGTTGGGGAACGTAGCAGAAATTCAAAATTTTCCTACGTGTCACCAAGATCTATCTATGGAGAAACCAGCAACGAGGGGAAAGATAGTGCATCTACATACCCTTGTAGATCGCTAAGCGGAAGCGTTCAAGAGAACGGGGTTGAAGGAGTTGTACTCGTCGTGATCCAAATCGCCGGAGATCCTAGTGCCGAACGGACGGCACCTCCGCGTTCAACACACGTACAGCCCGGTGACGTCTCCCATGCCTTGATCCAGCAAGGAGAGAGGGAGAGGTTGAGGAAGACTCCATCTAGCAGCAGCACAACGGCGTGGTGGTGGTGGAGGAGCGTGGCAATCCTGCAGGGCTTCGCCAAGCACCTGCGGGAGAGGAGGAGGTGTCACGGGAGGGAGGGAGGCGCCAGGGCTTCAGGTGCGGCTGCCCTTCCCGCCTCTCCCTTTATATAGGGGCAAGGGAGAGGGGGGAGGCGCAGCCTTGCCCCTTCCTCCAAGGACGGGGTGCGGCCAAGGGGGGGAGGAGTCCATCCTCCCCAAGGCACCTCGGAGGTGCCTTCCCCCTTGAGGACTCTCCCCTTTTTCTTATATCTTGGCGCATGGGCCTCTTGGGGCTGGTGCCCTTGGCCCATATAGGCCAAGGTGCACCCCCTACAGCCCATGTGGCCCCCCGGGGCAGGTGGATCCCCGGACCCCTTTCGGCACTCCCGGTACAATACCGATAAAGTGCGAAACTTTTCCGGCGACCAACATAAGACTTCCCATATATAAATCTTTACCTCTGGACCATTCCGGAACTCCTCGTGACGTCCGGGATCTCATCCGGGACTCCGAACAACATTCGGTAACCACATACAAACTTCCTTTATAACCCTAGCGTCATCGAACCTTAAGTGTGTAGACCCTACGAGTTTGGGAACCATGCAGACATGACCGAGACAACTCTCCGGCCAATAACCAATAGCGGGATCTGGATACCCATGTTGGCTCCCACATGTTCCACGATGATCTCACCGGATGAACCACGATGTCAAGGACTCAATCAATCCCGTATACAATTCCCTTTGTCTAGCGGTATTGTACTTGCCCGAGATTCGATCGTCGGTATACCGATACCTTGTTCAATCTCGTTACCGGCAAGTCTCTTTACTCGTTCCGTAACACATCATCCCGTGATCAACCCCTTGGTCACATTGTGCACATTATGATGATGTCCTACCGAGTGGGCCCAGAGATACCTCTCCGTTTACGCGGAGTGACAAATCCCAGTCTCGATTCGTGCCAACCCAACAGACACTTTCAGAGATACCTGTAGTGCACCTTTATAGCCACCCAGTTACGTTGTGACGTTTGGTACACCCAAAGCATTCCTACGGTATCCGGGAGTTGCACAATCTCATGGTCTAAGGAAAAGATACTTGACATTAGAAAAGCTTTAGCATACGAACTACATGATCTTTGTGCTAGGCTTAGGATTGGGTCTTGTCCATCACATCATTCTTCTAATGATGTGATCCCGTTATCAACGACATCCAATGTCCATGGTTAGGAAACCGTAACCATCTATTGATCAACGAGCTAGTCAATAGAGGCTTGCTAGGGACATGGTGTTGTCTATGTATCCACACATGTATCTGAGTTTCCTTTCAATACAATTATAGCATGGATAATAAACGATTATCATGAACAAGGAAATATAATAATAACTAATTTATTATTGCCTCTAGGGCATATTTCCAACAGTCTCCAACTTGCACTAGAGTCAATAATCTAGTTCACATCGCCATGTGATCAACACTGATAGGTCACATCGCCATGTGACCAACATCCAAAGAGTTTACTAGTGTCTTAAACTAGTTCACATCACCATGTGATTAAGTCTCAATGAGTTCTTGGGTTTGATCATGTTTTTCTTGCAAGAGAAGTTTCAGTCAACGGGTCTGCAACATTCAGATCCGTATGTACTTCGCAAATCTCTAAGTCATATTGTAAATGCTGCTTCTACGCTCCACTTGAAGCTATTCCAAATGGTTGCTCCACTATACGTATCCGGTTTGCTACTCAGAGTCACTCGGATAGGTGTTAAAGCTTGTATCGACGTAACCCTTTACGCCGAACTCTTTATCACCTCCATAATCGAGAAACATGTCCTTATTTACTCCAAGGATAATTTTGACCACTGTCCAATGATCCATTCCTGGATCATTCTTGTACCCCTTGACTGACTCATGGCAAGGCACAATTCCGGTGCGGTACACAGCATAGCATACTATAGAGCCTACGTCTAAAGCATAGGGGACGACCTTCGTCCTTTCTCTCTTTTCTGCCGTGGTTGAGCTTTAAGTCTTAACTTCATACCTTACATCTCAGGCAAGAACACCTTCTTTGACTGATCCATCTTGAACACTTCAAGATCATGTCAAGGTATATGCTCATTTGAAAGTACCATTAAGCGGTTTTGATCTATCCTCATAGATCTTGATGCTCAATGTTCAAGTAGCTTAATCCAGGTTTTCACTTGAAAAACACTTTTAAAATAACCCTATACGCTTTACAAAAAATTCTACATCATTTCTGATCATCAATATGTCAACGACATATACTCATCAGAAATTCTATAGTGCTCCAACTCACTTCTTTGGAAATACAAGTTTCTCATAAACTTTGTATAAACCCAAAATCTTTGATCATTTCATCAAAGCGTATATTCCAACTCCGAGATGCTTACTCCAGTCCTTAGAAGGATCGCTGGAGCCAACATACCTTTTAGCATCCTTAGGATCGACAAAAACTTTTTGATTGTATCACATACAACCTTTCCTTACAAAACTGGTAAGGAAACTCGTTTTTGACATCCATCTGCCTGATTTCATAAATGCAGCTAATGCTAACATGATTCCAACGGACTTAAGCATCGCTACGGATGAGAAAATCTCATCGTAGTCAACTCCTTGAACTTGTGAAAAACTCTTTGCCACAAGTTGAGCTTCATAGACGGTGACATTACCGTCCACGTCCGTCTTCTTCTTAAAGATCCATTTATCTCAATGGCTTGCCGATCAACGGGCAAGTCCACCAAAGTCCATGCTTTGTTCTGATACATGGATCCTATCTCGGATTTCATGGATTCTAACCATTTGTTGGAATATGGGCCCACCATTGCTTCTCCATAGCTCGTAGGTTCATTGTTGTCTAGCAACATGGCAATCAAGACAGGATCACCGTACCGCTCCGAAGCAGTACGCGTCCTTGTCGTCCTACGAGGTTCGGTAGAGAATTGATCCGAAGTTTCATGATCACTATCATAAGCTTCTACTTCAATTGGTGTAGGTGCCACAGGAACAACTTCATGTGCCCTGCTACACACTAGTTGAAGTGATGGTTCAATAACCTCATCAAGTCTCCACCATCCTCCCACTCAATTCTTTCGAGAGAAACTTTTCCTCGAGAAAGGACCCGTTTCTAGAAACAATCCCTATTGCTTTCGGATCTGAATTAGGAGGTATACCCAACCGTTTTGGGTATCCTATGAAGATGTATTTATCCGTTTTGGGTTCGAGCTTATCACGATGAAACTTTTTCACATAAGCGTCGCAGCCCCAAACTTTTAAGAAACGACAACTTAGGTTTCTCCAAACCATAGTTCAAACAGTGCCGTCTCAACGGAATTACGTGGTGCCCTATTAAAGTGAGTGCGGTTGTCTCTAATGCCTAACCCATGAACGATAGTGGTAATTCGATAAGAGACGTCATGGTATGCACCATATCCAGTAGGGTGCAACTATGATGTTCGGACACCACATCACACTATGGTGTTCCAGGCGGTATTAATTGTGAAACAATATCCACAATGTCTTAATTGCGGCCAAAGCTCGTAACTCAAATACTCATCTCTATGATCATATCATAGACATTTTATCCTCTTGTCACAATGATCTTCAACTTCACTCTGAAATTACTTGAACTATTCAATAATTCAGACTTGTGTTTCATCAAGTAAATATACTCAACATCTACTCGAATCATCTGTGAAGTAAGAACATAACGATATTCACTGCATGCCTCAGCACTCATTGGACTGCACACATCAAAAATGTGTTACTTCCTACAATTTGCTTTCTTGTTCCATTTTACTGAAAACGAGGCTTTCAGTCATCTTGCCCATGTGGTATGATTTGCATATCTCAAGTGATTCAAAATCAAGTGAGTCCAAACGATCCATATGCATGGAGTTCCTTCATCCGTATACACCAATAGACATGGCTCGCATGTCTCAAACTTTTCAAAAACGAGTGAGTCCAAAGATCCATCAACATGGAGCTTCTTCATGCGTTTTACACCAATATGACTTACATGGCAGTGCCACAAGTAAGTGGTACTATTATTACTATCTTATATCTTTTGGCATGAAAATGTGTATCACTACGATCGAGATTCAATAAACCATTCCTTTAGGTGCAAGACCATTGAAGGTATTATTGAAATAAATAGAGTAACCATTATTCTCCTTAAATGAATAACCGTATTGCGATAGACATAATCCAATCATGTCTATGCTCAACGCAAACACCAAATGACAATTATTCAGGTTTAATACTAATCTTGATGGTAGAGGGAGCATGCGATGTTTGATCACATCAAACTTGGAAACACTTCCAACACATATCGTCAGCTCACCTTTAGCTAGTCTCCGTTTATTCCGTAGCTCTTTTATTTCGAGTTACTAACACTTAGCAACCAAACCGGTATCTAATACCCTGGTGCTACTAGGAGTACTAGTAAAGTACACATTAACATAATGTATATCCAATATACTTCTATCGACCTTGCCAGCCTTCTCATCTAGGGTAATTCTGCTCCAGTGGTTGTTCCCCTTATTACAGAAGCACTCAGTCACGGGTTAAGGTTCAACCTTGGGTTTCTTCACTGGAGCAGCAGCTGATTTGCCATTTCATGAAGTATCCCTTCTTTCCCTTGCCCTTCTTGAAACTAGTGGTTTCACCAACCATCAACAATTGATGCTCCTTCTTGATTTCTACTTTCGCGGTGTCAGACATCGCGAATATCTCAAGGATCATCATATCTATCCCTGATAGGTTATAGTTCATCACGAAGCTCTAGCAGCTTGGTGGCAATGACTTTGGAGAAACATCACTATCTCATCTAGAAGATCAACTCCCACTTGATTCAAGTGATTGTTGCACTCAGACAATCTGATCACAAGCTCAACGATTGAGCTTTTCTCCCTTAGTTTGCAGGCTAAGAAAATCGTCGGAGGTCTCATACCTCTTGACATGGGCACGAGCCTGAAATCTCAATTTCAGCCCTCGAAACATCTCATATGTTCCACGACGTTTCGAAAACGTCTTTGGTGCCTCTACTCTAAACCATTTAACTGAACTATCACATAGTTATCAAAACGTGTATGTCCGATGTTCGCAACATCCACAAACAACGTTTGGGGTTCAGCACACTGAGCGGTGCATTAAGGACATAAGCTTTCTACTGTCCGCATAATCTCTACTATCAACTTTCAACTATATTTTCTCTAGGAACATATCTAAACAGTGGAACTAAAGCGCAAGCTTACGACATAATTTGCAAAGATCTTTTGACTATGTTCAGGATAATTAAGTTCATCTTATGAACTCCCACTCAGATAGACATCCCTCTAGTCATCTAAGTGATTACATGATCCGAGTCAACTAGGCCGTGTCCGATCATCACGTGAGACGGACTAGTCATCATCGGTGAACATCTTCATGTTGATCGTATCTACTATACGACTCATGCTCGACCTTTCGGTCTCTGTGTTCCGAGGCCATGTCTGTACATGCTAGGCTCGTCAAGTTAACCCTAGTGTTTCACGTGTGTAAATCTGTCTTACACCCGTTGTATGTGAACGTAAGAATCCATCACACCCGATCATCACGTGGTGCTTAGAAACGACGAACTTTCGCAACGGTGCACAGTTAGGGGGAACACTTTCTTGAAATTTTAATGAGGGATCATCTTATTTACCACCGTCGTTCTAAGCAAATAAGATGTATAAACATGATAAACATCACATGCAATCAAATAGTGACATGATATGGCCAATATCATATTCTTCCTTTTGATCTCCATCTTCGGGGCTCCATGATCATCATCGTCACTGACATGACACCATGATCTCCATCATCGTGTCTCCATGAAGTTGTCTTGCCAACTTATTACTTCTACTACTATGGCTACCGGTTAGCAATAAAGTAAAGTAATTACATGGCGTTGTTCAATGACACGCAGGTCATACAATAAATAAAGACAACTCCTATGGCTCCTGCCGGTTGTCATACTCATCGACATGCAAGTCGTGATTCCTATTACAAGAACATGATCAATCTCATACATCACATATCATTCATCACATTCTTCTTGGCCATATCACATCACATAGCATACCCTGCAAAAACAAGTTAGACGTCCTCTAATTGTTGTTTGCATGTTTTACGTGGCTGCTATGGGTTTCTAGCAAGAACGTTTTTTACCTACGCAAAACCACAACGTGATATGCCAATTGCTATTTACCCTTCATAAGGACCCTTTTCATCGAATCCGTTCCGACTAAAGTGGGAGAGACTGGCACCCGCTAGCCACCTTATGCACCAAGTGCATGTCAGTCGATGGAACCTGTCTCACGTAAGAGTACGTGTAAGGTCGGTCCGGGCCGCTTCATCCCACAATACCGTCGAAACAAGATTGGACTAGTAACGGTAAGCATATTGAACAAAATCAACGCCCACAACTACTTTGTGTTCTACTCGTGCAAAGAATCTACGCAATAGACCTAGCTCATGATGCCACTGTTGGGGAACGTAGCAGAAATTCAAAATTTTCCTCCGTGTCACCAAGATCTATCTATGGAGAAACCAGCAACGAGGGGAAGGAGAGTGCATCTACATACCCTTGTAGATCGCTAAGTGGAAGCGTTCAAGAGAACGGGGTTGAAGGAGTCGTACTCGTCGTGATCCAAATCGCCGGAGATCCTAGTGCCGAACGGACGGCACCTCCGCGTTCAACACATGTACAGCCCGGTGACGTCTCCCATGCCTTGATCCAGCAAGGAGAGAGGGAGAGGTTGAGGAAGACTCCATCCAGCAGCAGCACAACGGCGTGGTGGTGGTGGAGGAGCGTGGCAATCCTGCAGGGCTTCGCCAAGCACCTGCGGGAGAGGAGGAGGTGTCACGGGAGGGAGGGAGGCGCCAGGGCTTCAGGTGCGGCTGCCCTTCCCTCCCCTCCCTTTATATAGGGGCAAGGGAGAGGGGGAGGCACAACCTTGCCCCTTCCTCCAAGGACGGGGTGCGGCCAAGGGGGGGGAGGAGTCCATCCTCCCCAAGGCACCTCGGAGGTGCCTTCCCCCTTGAGGACTCTCCCCTTTTTCTTATATCTTGGCGCATGGGCCTCTTGGGGCTGGTGCCCTTGGCCCATATAGGCCAAGGTGCACCCCCTACAGCCCATGTGGCCCCCCCGGGGCAGGTGGACCCCCCGGTGGACCCCCGGACCCCTTTCGGCACTCCCGGTACAATACTGATAAAGTGCGAAACTTTTCCGGCGACCAACATAAGACTTCCCATATATAAATCTTTACCTCCGGACCATTCCGGAACTCCTCGTGACGTCCGGGATCTCATCCGGGACTCCGAACAACATTAGGTAACCACATACAAACTTCCTTTATAACCCTAGCGTCATCGAACCTTAAGTGTGTAGACCCTACGAGTTCGGGAACCATGCAGACATGACCGAGACAACTCTCCGGCCAATAACCAATAGCGGGATCTGGATACCCATGTTGTCTCCCACATGTTCCACGATGATCTCACCAGATGAACCACGATGTCAAGGACTCAATCAATCACGTATACAATTCCCTTTGTCTAGCGGTATTGTACTTGCCCGAGATTCGATCGTCGGTATACCGATACCTTGTTCAATCTCGTTACCGGCAAGTCTCTTTACTCGTTCCGTAACACATCATCCCGTGATCAACCCTTTGGTCACATTGTGCACATTATGATGATGTCCTACCGAGTGGGCCCAGAGATACCTCTTCGTTTACACGGAGTGACAAATCCCAGTCTCGATTCGTGCCAACCCAACAGACACTTTCAGAGATACCTGTAGTGCACCTTTATAGCCACCCAGTTACGTTGTGACGTTTGGTACACCCAAAGCATTCCTACGGTATCCGGGAGTTGCACAATCTCATGGTCTAAGGAAAAGATACTTGACATTAGAAAAGCTTTAGCATATGAACTACACGATCTTTGTGCTAGGCTTAGGATTGGGTCTTGTCCATCGCATCATTCTTCTAATGATGTGATCCCGTTATCAACGACATCCAATGTCCATGGTTAGGAAACCGTAACCATCTATTGATCAACGAGCTAGTCAATAGAGGCTTGCTAGGGACATGGTGTTGTCTATGTATCCACACATGTATCTGAGTTTCCTTTCAATACAATTATAGCATGGATAATAAACGATTATCATGAACAAGGAAATATAATAATAACTAATTTATTATTGCCTCTAGGGCATATTTCCAACACCGTCAACGACCTCTACGAGGAATGGCTTGCCCGCATCATCGAGCTTGTCAGCGCCGCAGGGGGTTCCCCTGCACCATCCCTCTCGCTGAATCGCCCCCCGCCCTGCGTGGGCAACGCAGCTCCGGAGACGCCTCCGCCGCCTCCCCCTCAAGAAGGCGCCCTGGCCCCAAGGCGCGCGGCCCCTGGACGGGACCCGCTCCATCCAGCGCCAGTGCAGCAAGAGAAGAGCTGCCAAGAGATCCCTCGTCCTCAAGAAGCTGCCCGTGTGCTCCCCGCACCGGCACGTCATGACCGCGCCCCTGCTCCAGCGCGCCAAGACCCCACGCTGCTCCTGGCGGCGGCGTGCGGAGACCTCCAAGATCAAGCCCTTCGCCACCAAAGGCCTCCAGTGGCCACTGCAGGCTGCCATGCCTTCACCGCTGAGCTGCGCAGCATGGCCTAGCCGGGAAAGTTCAAGCCAGATCTGCCCCCGCGCTATGACAACACGGCTGACCCTGTGGAGTTCCTACAGCTCTACGAGCTGGGCATCGAAGCTGCCCACGGGGACGAGAAGGTCATGGCAAACTTGTTTCCCATGGCGCTCAAGTACGGTGCCCGCACCTGGCTCCTAAACCTGCCTCCTGGCACGATTTCCTCCTGGGACGAGATGCGCACTCGCTTCATCGCCAACTTCCAAGGCACTCGTGACTGGCCCCTGGCCATGAGCGACCTCCGCCGCATCAAGCAACAGTCAGGGGAGATCCTGCAAAAGTACATCTAGCGCTTCAACAACGCTTGCCTCAAGATCCCCAAGGTGACTGAGGAGGCCATCATCTCAGCCTTCTCTCACGGCGTGCGTGACATTAAGATGAAAGAGGAGCTAGCTATCCATGAAGACCTGTGCATATCCCTGGAGCTGTTCAACTTGGCGACCAAGTGCGCCAGAGCTGAGGAAGGGCGCCTCTCCCTCCTCGAGCTTCCGGCTGCCGATCCAGAAGAGAAGAAGCCCAAGGTCAAGGACGTGAAGCGCAAGGGGGCTGGTGTGCTTGCAGCAGAGCCAGACACCAAGCGAGGCAAGGACCAGCCTGAGTCATCCAAGGGCAGTCGGTACTGCATGTACCATGACCTCCACACCCACAACACCAATGAATGCCAAGAGCTCAGGGCTATGCGAGATGTGCGTGCCGGCCAACGCCCCGAGCGCAATGACTGGGGCTATGGCCGAGGAGGAGGAAGAGGTGGAGGACGATGGGAAGACCGTGGCCCTCGCCAAGGGTGGCATGACCGACCTCGCGAGGACCGCTGGCAGGACCAGCCTCGTGAGGGAGGCTGGAGGGATCAGCCTCGTGAGGATCGCCCACAGGGCAACGCAGGCCTCCCTCCTCTGCCACCTCAGCCGAGGAGGAATGAAGACCATCATCAGGACGAAGGGGCTGGGGGCTTCCAGGAGCCGCGCGCAATCGCTTGCATCCTGGGCGGCGCTCAGGCCCCAGCCTCTCAGCGCATCTTCAGACAGCTTGCTCGCGAGATGAATGCAGTCCTCCCCAAGCTTGAGGCCACGCGCCCTCTTAGGTGGTCAGCGTGCGCTATCACATTCAACTCAGCGGATCATCTCAAGTGCGCAGCCACGGCCGGAGTCCTCCCAATGCTTTGCTCCTCGATCATCAGCAATGTGCAAGTCACCAGGACCCTCATCGATGGTGGAGCAGGACTCAACGTCCTGTCCGTCGAAACATTTAACAATCTCCAAGTGCCATACAATCAGCTCCAGCCAACCAAGCCTTTCTCAGGAGTCACTGATGGTTCCACCGTTCCAATAGGGCAGGTTCGCCTTCCTGTCACCTTTGGGCAGCGCGACAACTACCCCACCGAGCTCATTGACTTCGACGTCGCCCACATTCGCCTGCCATACAATGCCATCCTCAGGTACCCAGCCCTGGCCAAGTTCATGGCAGTGACTCATCACGGCTACAATGTCCTCAAGATGCCAGGAAGCGGTGGAGTCATCACAGTGCCTTGTGAGGAGAGGGACGCAGTGTGTTCCCTTGAGCGTGCTTTCCAAGCCACGGCAATTGAAGACCCAGAGCACAGGAGCGGAAGACTTCCCGAGGCAGTCCCTAAGAAGAAGAAGGCATCACCTGGTCCGAACCCTCGGGAGGCAGGCCCTTCTAGTGGCGTAGTGCCAGGATCCACACCAGTTCAAGGGGCGCCTCCTTCTGTCGCATAGGAAGGCACGCCCGGCGCCCTCCTCGGGCAAGGCTCGGGGGCTCTCTCCTGGAGGGCCATCAACTTTGCCAAGACCACAAGGGAGGCGCTCGGGCACCACTTGGAGGCGTGCTTCAAAGCCCGTTTTCCTCAGGAAGGAACAAGGCAAGGAGGGCCAAACCCTCGGGATTTCATCAACGAGATCGTTCAGGAGATGGAGGAGTCAAGAGTCATGAGTGGCAGCCACCGCTTACCCGCTGTAGCTCCCCATCCAGGCGAGGATGGTGGGTTGCACGTCTGCATCAACGTACCAGGGCTCAACCGAGCCGCCTCTTAGGAGTGCTTCTGGCCCTCGTGTGTGGGACGCTGCGAGGGTCCACCCCACAGCTTTGTTCGCATGCCTTTTGGCCTGCCGAACGCGGCTACCGCGCGTCAGCATCTTATGAGGAGCATTCTAGAGGCTCAGGAGGTCAGGCATTCCGTAGTCCTGGCAGAAGTGGAGTTGGTCCTTGAAGAGCCGCCTGCACCCCTAGAGCCTCCCGAGGCTCCTGGGCCTAGGGGCTCGTGAGGATCGGTTTCCACAGCGCGCGTCGTCAGCTACTTCAGCATCCCTTCATCTCCAACATCATCATGTGACATCCTTCGAGTTTCATTTTCAGCTGGGAGCGCCCCCAGGGATGCATCATTCCCAGGCCGCGTGGGTCCGTCCCTGCGACATGTATCCCTTTTGTTTATGCCTTTAGGTTACTTTGTTGGGGGCGCCCCTCGGGCTGCATTATCCCCAAGCTGCTCGGGCCTGACCCAGCGGCATGTATCTCTCTCGCGTTTATTTAGGTCGTGCATTTGACCCGCCATGATTATTACTTAATGCCTGTGACGGCGCCCTTCTCCCCTCATGCCAGCCGCTTGCACGTTAAAAGGGGGGTACCTGAGCATCGCGACTCATGGACTCTTACTGGCTCTCCAGCCCTCACCTCCTGGCCTTGTCCACGGCATCGTGACCTGGCATACCAGCGATGGCTGAGCTCGCTCAAGGGCTGGGACCCGAGGATGTAGAGCATCGGCATCTAACCAAACTTGCAGAAACACATTATAAACAAAGGCCAGAGCCAGGCGCAACCTGCCTTGAGGTAGGGCCCCGTGAGTCCTGCACTGGCTCATGGGTGCCCAGATACACCTCGTCAAGCCCTACCGTGCCAGCCACGTGTCAGGGCGGGGCTGTACACGCCCTGGGGGCTCCTCCCAGAGGGGAGCCCCCTCCCATGCACCAGTTGAAGCACCATGCTCCGTGCTGACTGACAACACTGCCGAGGAGCGGCTATGCCCGTTCACATACGGAAGCGCTATGCTCCGCGCTGGTGATAAACAACTGAGGGTGGCCCGTGGCCGCATCAACCTCAGGGACCCCAGAGCTCAGTGCCTGGCCTTATCGTAATGCCTCCCCTCGGGAGTGCCACGCGAGGGGGCTGGGCACGGGGGCTGCGCCTGGGCCACGCCCGGGCACACGCCACCCAGCCAAGCCCCTCGGGCCTGGTTCGTCGCGCGCCCCTCCCCGAGCGGAGCCAAGGTACGAAGGCCGTTTGAACGTCAAGGGGGACTCCTGAGCATCGCGACTCAGGAGCCTAACTGGTCACGTAGCCCCTCACTCCTTGGTCCCGTCTTGGTTTCCGGTCGGGGTTAATGGCAGTTGAGGTATGCGCGGGGCCGGGCCCTGCCAATGTAGAACGGTAGATCCACTCCTATGCCTCCCCTCCCTACTTGCTGTTTCCGTGTCAAGGGGGACTCCTGAGCATCGCGACTCAAGAGCCTAACTAGTCACGTAGCCCCTCACTCCTTGGTCCCGTCCTGGTTTACGGTCGGGGCTAACGGCGGCTGAGGTATGCGCGGGGCCGGGCTCTGCCGACGTAGAACACAAGCAAGTAGGAAGGGAAAACGCAAATATCAAGGAATTCAAAAGCAAATATTACAGTCCATAGGTTGTCTTCACAACGCCAAACACAAGTTTAAACGCCTCCATGAGGCATGATGCATGTTGCAGGAACTAAAACAGGACAGGAGCCGCGAAGGGGTCACTTTCCGGCTGGTGGTGGAGTTGCGCTGGGCGGCTCCACCTCGCGAAGCCCCAGGGTTGGTAGCATCTCGCCTTGGCTTGTAGCTGAAGACGCGGAACTTCGCCAGCAGGGCTTCCGCTCAACCCTTCACTACCTCAGTAGCGGCAGCGGCAAGCTCGCCGCTCGCAGGCTCCAGCAGGCTATCAAGATCGACGTTGTGGTCGCAAAGATAGGCGTGGGTGAAGACACGTGCCAGCGCTGTAGAAGAAAGGACACGTGCCTCGGCCTCGGCCGTGGGGCCCAGGCCATCAGTGACATCTTCAAGTGCGCAGACTAGGAAGGGAAGCAACTTGGTGGGTCCATCCTTGGCGCCAGCTAGCAGCTTTCCCAGGCCGCCATCATAAAGTGTCTTCAGCGAGGCATGAGCCCTCTCCTCCAACTGCGCGAAGGCCACACGGTCCTCATCCAGGACCCTCGCCTTGCCGTCTAGCTCGATCCTCTCCTCCTCCAAAGCCTGCTCCAGCATCTCCAATCGATTGCAATGTCCGTCAAGCTCGGCATCCCGGTCCTTGACAGCAGCCTCTCGAGTCTTCATCTCCTTCTCATTCTCCTGGTGGTCACGGACCTCCTTGGTGAGCTCGTCGCGCAGGCCTTGCAGCTCGCTCTCCAGCAACTTGCAGCGGCCCCGGACATCCGCAACCTCACCCAAGGCAGCGTCGCGAGCGGCCTTGGCTTGGAGGATGGCCTGCTTCTCCTCATCGCATGCCGTCATGGCCTGGACCAGCGCCGCTCGAACTGAGGCTCAAAGCGGACCCAGCCAGAGGCCAACTCCAGGCACCTGGCCACTAGGCGGGGGTCGGCACCCTGAAGATCTTCTCACAACCGGTCCAGCTTAGCAGCAGCACGATCCAAGACAGTAGAAGGAGTCGGAGAAACGGCGGTTGGCGGAGTAGGAGGAGAAGACGGCAGCGTGATCACAGTGCCATGCATCGGGACCTTCTGAGCCCCGGCGGTTGCAGTAGTGGCATCAAGCATGGATGCCTCGGGAGTCGCCTGGGCCACGGGGGCTGAGCTCACACCAGCATGCCCCACCTGGCCTCGCGAGGATGACCGGGCAGGGGAGGCTTGAGCCTTGCCACCTCCTTCTCCCGCAGGTGGAAGCGTTGCCCCAGGCAAAGCCTCAGGGGCCCCCTTCAGCCTTTTCACCGCAGGCACCGGCCTAGCTAAGGAATATGGATGTCAAGCCTCAACAATAGAAGTAGGGAGCAAAACGAAAATCAAGCACCTACTGGTCATCGTTCGCGGACTCAAGCAGCTTCCGGCCGAACTTGAAGCCCAAGAGCCGGCTGCTGGGGTCTGCCTCAGGAGACTCGGAAGCAGGGGGCACGTTAGAGGAGTTGAAGCTGGCTTCAGGCCGCCTTGGAGCCGGAGCAGGCCCGCGGGGAACCAGCCCCGTCCTGTCCTTCTTCGGGACCAGGGGCGAGCTCTCCCCGCCTCGCTCGTCGCCGCCCTCGTCGTCGTCCGGCATAAGGCGGAGGGCGCAGGACCTGCGCTGGGGGAGGGACTTCCCCGACTCTCCGTCGGTCGCCTTAGAGTCAGACTCCTCTTCCTCCACCTCTTCTTTCTCCTCCCTGCCGGAGTCGCTGGAAGATACGTTCACCGCCACCAAAGCCGCCAGATCCTCGAGAACTTCCGCAGGCACTAGCCCCTCCCCGTTGAAGGTGGGCATGGAGTTTACCACCTGCTCCCAGTCGCCATGAAGGAACAGGGGTACAGGAGCACCCTCCAGTCTCGCCACTTCCCCTCCGACCAAGGAATGGAGGATCGCGGCCAGATCTCCCTCGGCAAGAGCTGCAGAACTCTGGAGGAGGGCGGTATCGGCTTCCCCGAGCCTCCACAGTGGGATCGAGCGTTCCTAAAGCGGAGCCACCCGGTGCTCCAGGAACTCCCTCAGGAGCGTCGCCCCGTCAGCTTCGCCGTCGCCAGGTTACCTGGCCACAGGTCCGCGTCCATCCTCTCCAGCACCGGCTTCGCGCGAGGATCGACGAGCTCCATGCGGGACCAAGCGTCAACGGCCTTAGGCTGCCCACTGGGTAGCACCAGCCGAGGGTGGATGCGCCCAACGTCCACCATGACCCACTTGCTCCGGAAGCCTTCGATCCTCCTCCCAGGCTTCGAGATGGCATTGGAGCTGGAGTATGCGACAAAGCTCGCGCACGTGGAGATGGGACCGCGAGAAACCCGAAGGTAAAAGTAATGGCGCAGCAAGGCCACCGAGGGCTTTACCCCAATGTGAGCCTCACAATAATAGGTGAAAATCGCCAGAAGGAGAACAGAGTTGGGGTGGAGGTGCAGAGCTTGCAAGTTGTATTGGCGAAGAACAACAAGGAAGAACTCGGAAAAGGGAGGCACCAGCCCGGCGACGATGGCGCTCACGAAGAGCGGGTAGAAGGTACTCCCCTTGTCTTCGGGCAGGTCGGAGCTGACCTTGAGCACGACCGCCCCCTCGCTGCCTTGCGCCACCATCATCTGGCGCGTGATGGCGAGGTTCCTCTCCGACACGTTCGGAGGATCCAGAGCGGGTGAGTACCAGGCCTCGGCTGGAGTCTGGCGAGGCACCATGGCTTGCCGAAGGTGCGGGATTGAAGCAGATATGGAGGATTTTGGGAGAAAGAAGGAGGAGAGCGAGAAAGGGGATCTGGGACAGATGACTGGTGAAGGAAAAGAAGGTAAGCCTGGCCCGGGGCCGCCCTTTTGTCTAGACACACAGTTGCCGAGGAGTCATGGGGAAGCGGGGATGCCCACGTCCAATCAACCGCCACGCGTCACCCAAGGCCGCAGGCTATTGGGGCCCGTGGCGCTTCACACCTGCCCCTTCGCTTCCTTGCTAAGCCAAGTCCGGGCGCGCCTTGGGCCTGGGGGCTACTGTCCGTGTTCTGGGAACGGGGGTACCCAGACTTTCCTGCCTGCGGCCTGCAGCGTGGCCCAAGGAGTGGCCCAGTACGGCCCATCTTCGTCAACACAAGCTCAAGACCCTCGCGGGGCGGACGACAGGAAGCTTCCTCAGGTGCAACCTCGTCCGGATGGCTCGTGAGGAGGCGGAGAGATCAAGGCGGGGTACCTCACGAGGTGCCCGTGACGCAAGCCATGAAAACCGAAGCCAGGCGGGCGCGAGGCGGGCGCCGGCCTGTGTAGTGTCCTTGTTTCCTCTTTGGTGCAAAGGGGGCAAGCACAGGCCAAGGTATCAAGCAAAGGCTACCATTTCGGTGCAACGATACCAAGACCAGCAGAACGGCAGGATGGAGGTCATCGTGGAGCCCAGGAAGGCGTCATCGTCAGAGTCTTTGGCAGGCGAGGACCAACTTTAGTCAGGATAACTGTACTAGATATTCCCCTTCAAAATGGCAAATTGTTGGCGCCCTTCCCGCTCAATATTTGGGAAGAGGACCATGGCCTCCCTCTATAAATAGGGCTAGACACCACAGTAGAAAGGGATCGGGATCCAATCCTTCCCAAGAGGCATCACCTCCGCAAGAACATCCCTCGCGAGGCTGTTCTTCCTTTGTATGGTTCATCATTAGCCCCTGAGGCAATCCACACACCACACACACTGGAGTAGGGTATTACACCACCATGGTGGCCTGAACCAGTATAAACCTCGCGTCCCTTGTGTTGTTCTCCGTGTAGCCTAGATCCTTTGCAAAGCGACGAGACGTGAGCCGGTAGGGGGAGTGATCTTCGTGTGCACCCCAAAGTTCAAACCTTAAGGGTCTGTCGGAACCCGAAATCCGAGACTTCTGCTTCTTGTTGAAGCATAGCTGATTGATGCCTTTCATCTTGTAGTTGAGACTCAACAAATTGAACTAATTCAGACAGTGAGTTTGAGTAGCTTGTGCAAGCGGTAGTGGCCAGTAACTCAAACACTAAACCAAGACAGGACTTTGGGGTTGTCTCACTGTCTTCAAGATAGTCTTCCTTAGTTGTTTTATCAGATTTGTTGGAGATCAATGAGGGAGTCCTGGATTAAGGGGTCCTCGGACAGCCGGACTATATACATTGGCCGGACTGTTGGGCTATGGAGATACAAGATAGAAGACTTCGTCCCGTGTCCGGGTGGGACTCTCCTTTGCGTAGAAGGCAAGCTTGGCGATTGGAATATGTAGATTCCCTTCTGTGTAACCGACTTTGTGTAACCCTAGCCCCCTCCGGTGTCTATATAAACCGGAGGGTTTAGTCCATAGGACAACAACAATCTTAATCATAGGCTAGCTTCTAGGGTTAGCCTCTAGGATCTCGTGGTAGATCAACTCTTGTAATACTCATATCGTCAAGATCAATCAAGCAGGAAGTAGGGTATTACCTCCATCAAGAGGGCCCGAACCTGGGTAAACATTGTGTCCCCCGCCTCCTGTTACCATTAGCCTTAGACGCACAGTTCGGGACCCCCTACCCGAGATCCGCCAGTTTTGACACCGACATTGGTGCTTTCATTGAGAGTTCCACCGCATCGTCACCATAAGGCTTGATGGCTCCTTCAATCATCTACATCGACTCGGTCTAGGGTGAGATCTTTCTCCCCGGACAGATCTTCGTATTTGGCGGCTTTGCACAGCAGGCCTACTAGTTTGGTCATCTGGAGCAGATCGACAGCTACGCCCCTGGGCATCAGGTTAGGTTTGAAAGCTTGAACTACACCGTTGACATCCGCAGAGACTTGGTCTTCAACGGATTCGAACCCATGACAGTCGCACCCTGTAGCTACGATGAACATGACTTAAATCTGTCATTGAACCATGCTCAAGAGACAGCGCATGTAACTGTCCTGGCCCTAGATCTAGTGTAGGTCTTGCCATCCGAGGATGGGAGGATGGACCCCGCCACGGAAGCCGCAGACTCAATGGCGCTAGAGCCGAACATAGATCTGACCTCCAACGAGGCCTGTGTCATCGGAACCTCGGAATTGTCTTTGGCCATAGGCTCCGAACCGCGTGTATCCGCGCCCATCGAATCTGACTGGGCGCCGATCTTGGAGTTCAGCTCCGCGGACATCTTCCAACACTCGCCCTTGGACGATGTGTTAAACTCATTGAAATCCCTCTCCTTGGCAGGGGATTCTTGCCTGAATTATGTCCGGCTTGAGTGGGATGGGGACGACGAAGAACTTCGTTACCCACCCAGCACCCACTTGATAGCCACTGTCGACGACTTGACCGACATGCTCGATTTCGACTCCGAAGACATCGACGGTATGGACAACAATGTGGGAGAGGAACAGGAACCACCGCCCACAGGGCGCTAGACAGCCACCACGTCGTATGACATATACATGGTGGAACACCCGAAGAAGACAATGGCAAGGACAAAAATGATCCAGTTGAGGATAAGCCTCCTGAGAAGCAGCCGAAGCGCCGACGTCAGCTGCGCTGCTCTAAACCACACCATGGTAAAAACAGCGATACCGACACACGAGACAATAGCACTCCGGACGATGCCGAAGACGAAGACGACCCCACCCAGCCGAGTTTCGAACCAGCCGAACAGGAAGACGGGCGAGCCAGCCCTGATGAATAGGCCACAAATGAAGACTCGGAAGACATCAATTACATGCCCCTCTCCGAGGATGAGGCGAGCCTCGGCGACAAAGAATTTACCGTGCCTAAGGATCCCGTCGAGCAGGAGGGCTTTAAGCGCCCGCTTATAGCCACTACAAAGAGCCTGAAGAAAAAACAGCAGCAGCTTCAAGCTGATCAAGATCTACTAACTGATAGATGGACTGAGGTCCTGACAGCCGAGGAATATGGACTCGAATGCCCAACCAAAAGTTACCCGAAGCGCAAGTTGTTACCTCGATTCGATGACGAGGCATTGGAGCCAGCACTACCAGCTGACCGACCGCCGCGTGGCCGAGATAAAACAGAATCCCAGCCCGCACTACCTCGCCGAACAAATAGAAACACAACAGCTCGGGGATACACGCATGACCCACTGTACGACTTGGAGAACAAAGCAGGCCAGACCAGATCGATCTATGGATCGCGGGGGTGCTCCCCGGTACACGACGACGGCCACCACGCCGGATATAATAAATACAAACCTGTCAGGGACGAATACCACATACCAGCTCCATCCGAACTGTGTCACGACGTAGCTTGACATAGAGGCACCGCACACCCCCTATGCTTCACTGATGAAGTAATGGAACATGAATTCCCAGAAGGGTTTGAACCCGTAAACATCGAATCATATGATGGGACAACAGATCTCGCGGTATGGATCAAAGAATTCCTTCTCTACATTCATATGGCCCGTGGTGATGATCTCCACGCCATCAAGTATCTCCCGCTTAAACTCAAGGGACCAGCTCGCCACTGGTTGAACAGTCTGCCTGAAAACTCTATTGGCAGTTGGGAGAACCTAGAAGATGCATTCCTTGACAACTTCCAAGGCACCTATGTCCGACCTCCAGATGCTGATGACTTAAGTCATATAATCCAATAGCCCGGAGAGTCAGGCAGGAAGTTCTGGACTCGGTTCTTAACTAAAAAGAACCAGATCATCGATTGTCCAGATGCCGAAGCCCTAGCGGCCTTTAAACACCAGCTAATCATACCAACAGAGAATGTTGGGTCTTCAAACGGGCCGGCAAGTCACATGCCGAAAACAAGGAGAAGGGGTCACAAAGCGATGACGATGACGGGGAGCCCCGGCCACCGAAAACAGGAGAGCAAAAGAAGTTCCCTCCACAAGTCAAAACGGTGAATGTGATCTACGCCACCCATTTTCCCAAGCGGGAGCGGAGGCACGCACTTTGATCGTCCTGCCCGATCACCTTCGATCGCAGGGATCATCCGACCAGTATCCGTCACGGCGGCTCAGCCGCACTGGTCCTTGACCCAATCATTAACGGATTCCACCTTACGTGAGACCTTATGGACGGCGGCAGCAGGCTGAACCTGCTTTATCAGGACACAATGCGCAAGCGACCCTTCAAGGATCAAACCCACCAAAACTACCATCAAAGGTGTCATACCAGGTGTTGAGGCCTGCTGTACGGGCTCAATCACTCTGGAAGTGGTCTTCAGATCCCCGGATAATTTCCAAAACAAAGAGCTAATCTTCAATATCGTCCCTTTTTGCAGCAGCTATCATGCACTGCTCGGACGAACCGCATTCGCTCGATTCTATGTGGTGCCACACTATGCTTATCTCAAGCTTAAGCTGCCCGGTCCACGTGGCGTCATAACAGTAAACGGAAACACGGAACGCTCTCTCCGTACTGAAGAGCACACCACCGCCCTAACAGCACAAGCACAGAGCGGCCTATTTAAATCGAACCTCAATTCGGCGGTCAAGCTCCCGGACACTGTCAAAAGAGTCTCTACTACCCTGCAGTAGGATAGCCTAGCTCGTCAAGAGCTGAACTAGCCAATTGGCCCTGTCCCATCCTCGACCAAACTACGGCCTTCGTCCCGCGCGTACTTAATTACGCATTAAAGATACTATGGGGATAGACAAAGTAACAACTAGTTTGTATTCCGCAATGCGGCTCAACCGCTCCCGGGACACACACACATTGTTTTACATTTTTCAGGTTAACTTTTGTTTAGGCCATCACTGGCGACCTGGCGACCGAAACTATGAAGGGACGGACCTACCAAGGAGGGAAACAGGTCGAACGCGTAAGGGAATCCCTAGATATTCTCCTCGACGATCATCCTATTATTCTCCGGATCCGCACGCAGCTCCCCCTGGTCTCAGCAGGTTCCGAAGTCATATTTCTTTTTATCGCACTACTTGTACTCATATGCTTTGACGTATTATTCAATTACAATCTGCGGCTTTATATGACGTTCACTTGCTGTTCTTATTTATCGATAGTTTTTGTCAAGTAGCATCCGTACACTCTGGTACGCCTTAATCTACCAGGGGCTTCGTTGTACCCTGTAATACGGCAAGAAAGTCCGAACACCTTCGTGGTTGTTCGACACCCGAACTTATAGCATTATATGCATCGGCTCCGAATCATGTCTTGGGTCAATAGTTGGGTTGCCCGGCTCCTGTGCTTTCTACCCTACGTTCCGCTATATTGGCTAGGGTAGTAAAGGGAGAACTACTGCGATTGTGTCCCGGTTCTTCTGGACGAGCACCTCAGTAGAGAAAGCCGAAAACTGACTGTCATGATGCGGCGAGAGCTGATCAGCTGTTCGAGAGGTCACAAAATCTTTAGTGATTTATTCTGCATTATGTGATAACTAATGCATCGTGCGATGGATCCGTTTTTACCCGATCAGGTGTTTATAGAACCCCAAGTTCGGTCTTCCGAACACTAGGGGCTGCGCCTACCTTTCTTTTGTCAAACTCCTATGGCTAAGTGAGGGTGATAAAGCATTATAGTCTGATTGCCTGGTTCGTTGCGCTAAACACCTCCTTGAAGGACCCAAAACTGGAGTAAAGAGTGTTTAGATTAATCCCGAACACCCCCATACTTCCTACGTGGGGGCAGAAGCCGACGATTGGCCAACCCTCAGAATTAACATAAAAACGGCCGCGCAGGAGGTAAAAATTAAAATAACAAGCACTATATTACATAATGACCTTGTTTCATATTACAACACATGATAACATGATATATTCATGGAAAAATAATATCCTTCGCACATTGCTCCGCCACAAGGCGGGATCCCTCCAGGACACTGTCATAATACAACTCGGGTTTGCAGTGCTCCTTCCATGTGGGCGGTCCTTAGGTCATCAGATTTGTAGCATCCATCTTTGCCCAGTGCACCTTGGCGCGGGCAAAGGCCATTCGCGCACCTTCGATGCATACCGACCGCTTGATGGTGTCAAGCCGAGGGCAGGCACTAACCAGCCACTTCATGAGCCTGAAGTAGCTACTGGGAATTGTCTTGGTAGGCCATAGTCGGATAATCAAATCCTTCATGGCCAATTCGGCAGCCCTATGCAGCTTGACCAGCTATTTCAGCTGATCGATAAAGGGCACTGGATGTTCTGGTGCAAGATATTGCGAACAGAACAACTTCTCCGTAGAGCTCCCCTCTTCGGCTCGGTAGAATTGTGCGGCATCAGATATGCTATGCAGCAAATCTGCAAACACCCCTGGAGAACTCCGAATTCGGGTTAGTAAAAGGAATCTTTCCTTCACATATTTTCTTGGCATAGTAAAAGCCTTACCCACCGCAATCTTTCTAGCCTCCTGGATTTCCTGGAGGGCGCCTTGGGCTTCGCCTCGGGCATCGTGTGCGGCTTGACGAGCCTTGGTGAGTTAGGATTCTTTTTCCATCATACTCTGTTCCAAGGTCTCGCACCTCTTCACGGCTTCATGGAGATCTTGTTGAACCTCAATGACCCTGGCCTCGTGTTTTTCACGAGTGGCCTGCTCCTTGGCCGCCTTCTTCTCAGCCTCGGCTACCGCCTTCTTAAGAGTCTCAACTTTGGTCGCTGCTCCTAATACATATCATGACATTTTTTAGTCACATTTAATCATTCATCCGTACTAAATACAAACAAGGTTTTGCATACCTTGGTTATCCTCCAACTGCCTCTTCACTTGGCCGAGCTCTTTTTCGGCCCGCTCCAGACTCTGCTTCAGTTCGGAGACTTCCACAGTATGGGAGGTGGCAGTCAACAAAGACGTCTCCTTATTCAAAAATGCATTGCATGGTAAGTCTCCTGCGAAATATATTTGATCCTCTGTCTGGCTTTTCTTTTCGAACACCGAACAGTGTATCAAGGGCTACTATCTATACTATGACACTCTTTAAACCTCACCACTTACCTCAAAGCCTGTTAGAAGGCTGGTGCAGGCTTCAGTCAGCCCGCTTATGGCAAACTGAATCTTCTCAATCACCGCACCCATAAGGTCACGGTGTTCTTCAACAATGGAAGCGTTCTTCAGTGCTGTCGATAAGGTATCCGGCACCTCTGGCTGGACAGAGGTTGCTGGTGGAATAGGCGCACGCCCTTCTGTTGAAGGAGGTTGTCTGCCTGAATCCGAAGCCGTGCTAGTCTTCGAAACTATGTCCGGCCGGGGGCCGAATTCAAGATGACCCCCGCCGTCAGTATCCATGAGGGTCTGCTCCCCCATGTGTCCGGCTACCGAGGTTTGACCCTCTGGCACCGCCTTGACAGTCTCCCGAGCTCCTCCTTGGCCTGGTCCCCTTTGGGATGACACCTCGGTGTTGTCGACGTGTTTGGGGGAGGAGGCCATCGGGAGAGTCCCGCTGTCCATCGCGTCCGAGCCCAGTGAATCCTCCGATGAAGATTGCTCGATGTTGGACCTGGCCGGACTGCAAAATGCGTGACTCAATGTGTTAATATTATGCAATAGTGAGACTGGATATATGTATGTGTCCAGGTTTCTTTGTACTCACGATTTGGCCAGGGGCTTGACCCTGGAATCCCACTCTGGGCTGCTGTCGGTGGCTGCGATGGATTCGTCTGGATGGGAGGCTTTCCCCTTCTTAGAAGATTTGGCCTCCAAAGGTGTGGAGGTTGTCCTCTTCTTTCTCCCCCTCGCTAGGGGGGGATTAGCTTTCCTTTTCTTTCTCTACCTCGTCCTCTTTGGAGGAGGAGCGGGTCTCAGAATCTTCGGACACCACGTCCAAAGTACCCTTACGACGAAGGCCGCCCCTGGTCTCCTTGGCCTCCTTTTCGGCCTTCTTCTTTGGCGCCTTATAAGGCGTCGGGACCAGTATCTTCATCATAAGCTGGCTGGCTTGTTCTTCTGGCAACGGGGCCGGACAGTAGATCCGTTCCGCCTTCTTCGTCCAGCCCTGGGAGAATTGTGGGGGAAATATTAGGCGTTTCCCTCAGAGTATGCGAATAAAGCATACACCTTGCCAACATACAAAAACCTACCGAACTTGTGGGACGGGACAATTTGTACCCGCGGTCCTCAGCCGAGTCCAGCCACGACTTGCCGGGCTTGAAAAGCACCTTCCAGATGTCTTTGTGTGTTGTGGCAAAGAACTCCAGCAGGGTCTGTTGCTTGGCCGGATCGAATTCCCATAAATTACAAGACATGCGTCGACATGGGAGAATCTGGCGAACTAACATCACCTGGACTACATCGACAATTTTGATTTTCCTGTCTTCCATGCTCTTGATACACGCCTGGAGCACCGCTAGCTCTTTTGACAAGACCAGTCCAAGCCCTTCTCGGGCCAGGACGTAAGCTGCAATGGGCCTCTGGATCAGAATTCGGGAGCTGTGGCCCATTTTGTGCCGCGTGGCTCAGTGACATAGAACCACTGTTGTTGACACCCTTTGAAGGACTCACTGAATGAACCTGATGGCCATTTAACGTTGGGCAACTTTCTCACCATGGAGCCTCCGCACTCGGTGTGCTCGCCGCCTACCACCTTTGGCTTCACATTGAAAATCTTCAGCCATAGTCCGAAGTGTGGAGGAACGCGGAGGAAGGCCTCGCACACGACGATGAATGTCGAGATGTTGAGGAAGGAATTGGGGGATAGATCATGGAAATCGATCCTGTAATAATACATAAGGCCGTGAACAAATGGGTAGAGGGGAAACCCCAGCCCGCAGATGAAGTGAGGGAGGAATATAACCCTCTCGTGGGGTTCCGGAGTAGGGACGATCTGTCCCGCCGTCGGAAGACGGTGCCCAACTTCTTGGCTAGATACCTGGCATCCCGAAGTTTCTTGATATCCTTCTCCTGGACAGTGGAGGCCATCCGCTTGCCTCTAGCTCCGGATCCGAACATTTTCGGAATGCATTTTTGGGCGGAGAAGGCAAAAGCTTGGGCGCTAGAGCTCGAGAGAGAGAGAATAAGCAGAGGAAGAAGAAGGCGTGGGTGAAAGAGGAGAATCCTTATCCCTTTATATAGGCGGCAAATCATGCGCCTCCCCACTCGCCCTAAAACTCGCTTATTCCCCAAGCGTTGTGCTTATGGCATGGTTGGGTTACCCATGCCCGTATTGATGAGAATCCCGTAGCAAGGGTACATGATCTCTGCTTCGACAAGACGTGCCAGTAAAACCTCCTCACGAAACATGGAGTAGCAAGTTGGAAAAACGGTTCGAATAATGATCAGGCCGCCGCATGATGTCGCGCTATGGAGAAGTTGTCAGCAGATTAGACTCATGGGATATTTTATACACTACGGTGGTATGTGGAATTTGTTTTGCAAGCCGGACACGATTCTTGTGTTCAAGATCTACTTTGGAGTATTCGGAGAAGGAAACCGCCTTGCAATGCCGAAGACAATCTGCGTGCCGGACTCATTGTCATTGAAGCCTGGTTCATGGGCTACTGAGGGAGTCCTGGATTAAGGGGTCCTCGGACAGCCGGACTATATACATTGGCTGGACTGTTGGGCTATGAAGATACAATATAGAGGACTTCGTCTCGTGTCCAGGTTGGACTCTCCTTTGCGTGGAAGGCAAGCTTGGAAATTTGGATATGTAGATTCCCTTCTCTGTAACCGACTTTGTGTAACCCTAGCCCCCTCCGGTGTCTATATAAACCGGAGGGTTTAGTCCGTAGGACAACAACAATCATAATCATATGCTAGCTTCTAGGGTTAGCCTCTATGATCTCGTGGTAGATCAACTCTTGTAATACTCATATCATCAAGATCAATCAAGCATGAAGTAGGGTATTACCTCCATTGAGAGGGCCCGAACCTGGGTAAACATTGTCCCCCGCCCGGTGTTACCATTAGCCTTAGACGCACAGTTCGGGACCCCCTACCCGAGATCCTTAGGTTTTGACACCGACAACCAACAAGGATGTCTCACTATCATGAACCTTATCAGCATTACTTCCTTTACCATTGCTTAATTAGGCACTCTTCCCCAATATTCTGTCAGCATTCTAAAAGAAGGAACAAGTAGACACATAACAGATTTAGCATGTACTAGTATATGAAACTCATTTCGATAAACCAGTTCATTAGTAAGGTGGACATGATTAAACTACCAAGTCTTCTATTGCCAAGTATTAGTACATAATAAAAGCATCAAACAAACATATATCTATGTCCTATGGTCACTGCATTGTCTTGCCAAATCAAAATAGAGACACGATTCAAATCATATCAGTTCAAGACAAAGCAGCAGTGAGAGAATACAAAGCGTGGGAAACTACACGGCACAACAAGATTTCAGATGGGTACCACGGGTCTACATGTACAACAACACTATTGGCTCTGTAGTGATGCTAGTAATGTCCATGATATGAGAAGTCAACTATATACACAATTGCATTGAAATCAACAGAGCTATTGATAAGAGCAAACCTATAAAAGGAACATGCGTGAACATACCTATTGTGCCATTGGAGTTTCGATTGGATCCTTCAATTTGAAAAATAAGTTTGTATGAGTAAATACAGTGATACAATAGCAAAGCATTATGCACGGTCGCAAATTAGCAATGGAATCTTAAATTAGAATAGTTGTTCTTCAGGTTTAGGCACTAGTTCTACATGAACAGAGTATAGTAAGACGCAAGAATATAGTACTTAAAAATAGAAAATGAGCTCATAGACCTTACCACATTCTTCGTTAGGGACCAGTACACAACAAGGCATTCCCAGTCATCGTTCAGTAAATGTGTCTCAGGAGAACGTAAGGGAATTTGATGAGTTTCTTTGCCGATGAAGTACATTTTCTTTAGGTAATTCCGATACTGCCACCAAGCATTCTTGAAGATAGCCGAGGTATTAGCACAGGTTACCTCATCCCGAGTTTCCAAATCGGTCCTTCTCTATAGAGAAAAATGGGAAAATTTGCTGTATTATAACCATCATGGAGGTAGGATGTATGGGACAAAGCAAAGTAATTTCCATGAATAACATTACTTACACATAAATCCTGGACAAACACCTGCAACTGGCATTTTCCTTCATCTTAAGTATAATATTTCCAAGATGGGAAGATACGCTAACGATTTAACAAGATCAAATGTGGTAGATGCTAAACTACGACTAGCTGGTTGTGCTTCCTCCACAGGAATAGGCGTACTAACTGGTGGAGTTGGGGTTCGCCGTAGTAGTACTGGCCCTTTGGGCACTGGAGCTGCCTTACTAACTGCTCTTGTTTGGGAGCTCTATGGTGGAGATGGTGCAGTGTCAACAGGAACTGGGTTACTATCTGCTGGGGTTGGGGTTAGACTTGGTGAAGCTGGTCCTCTGTCCATCACATTAGGGGTAAAATCTGCGAGAGTTTGGGTTATGTGTGGTAGGGCTAGTTCTTGTGCATGTACAACCGGGGTGCTATCTCCACCAAGAGGTAGCACTGTTTAATTTGAAGACCGTGTTTTTAGTCCGCTAGATACTGGCATCACCCGCTCCAATTCAAATGGCTGGTAAACAGGAAACATAGTTGAATGTATAGACATTGTATGAGAGACATATGCAATAGATAGTGTGGAAAAAAGAGGGCATGAAATGGTTGACATGTATATTGTTTAACTAAAATGGATAGCATGACATAATTTCACATATATGATGTCTATCCAAACTGGATACCATAGCATAACATAATTCAAAGGTATGATGAATAACTAAATAGGATCGCATGATATAATTCACCTACATGTTATCTAAGTAATCAGGATCGCATCATTTGATTAACATATGTGATTTATATGCTAAACAGAGGGCATTCAATATGATGTCTGAAATAAGAACATGGTGTTCAATATTGTGTATAAGATGTCTAAACTATGCAATGCAAGACACCATATGCATGATATGAGCAGTACAACCGTGTCAAGCTAGAGAATACACCTCGGTGGGGGAATAGGACTGGTCATCTGTCTCTGAATCCATCTCTGAGGAGCTATCAGGACCCAACGAGAGATCTGCTTCGACAAGTAGCACTATCTGCTCTAAAGGCCTTGTCTTCACTCCAGATTTTTCCATCTCCCAGCCAAATGGCTGATTCATAGGAAGAGTAGTTTAATGTACAAAATTGTCAACAAATGGAAATGTAATGAAGAAAAGGATGGGCAAGATATCATTCAAATATATGATGGTTAAACAGGATGGCATTGCACATTTCACATATATTATGGCTGGCTAAAAGACATGAGACTACATAATTCCCATATATGATATAGAAACTAAACAGGTGGCATTACACAACATGTCTAAACTAAGCAGATGACATATATGATGTCAAAAGCAGGCACTGCAAGGCAACATATGCATGATATGACTAACATCATCATGCCAAGGTAGAGCAAACACCTTGGGGGGTAAATAGGAGTGGTCAACGGTGTCTGAATCCTCCTCAGAATAGATATCTTCCTCTGGATTACAATCTGGAGAAGGGTGGGGAGGGTTTGCCATTGAACTCACAATGGAGCGATGTCTGCATGACATTGTATTGCTGTGCAAAACTCTTCTCTTTTTCTCTACATGTTCAGCATGACTGTGTACAATATCTGACATGCATACGAAAAAAATATGGTGAGATTATGTAAGGAGAACATGCAGAAATTTAGAGTTATGGTAACAACCAGTGGATGGATCCAAAAATAATGATAGTAGGCTGATGATTGCTTTAATTTAATAAAAAGACAGATGATGATTTCTTTAATATTTGTTTCCCACCCAAGATGAACAACATAGGCATACCCTAGGTGAACCAGATATTAGACAAACATACTATTCATTGCTGCCTCGATATGTGCCCCACAGCTAATTTAGACTCAAGTTTGAACATTAATTTGGACCTGACTTGAAGTCCAAGAGGTGAACAGGACGATAAAGAAGCAGGTAATTGTAAGAAATGCATAACATAAGCAGAAACAAAAGAGTGCGACCTCTCTTGTGGACCCGTGTACTCCTCAGGTTCATCTGCTGAGTCGATGATCGTGATGCCATTGCGGTGGGTGCCGGCGGCAGGGAAGGAGATCTGAGGCAGCGAAAGACGGCCAGGAGTCATGATGTCTGTTTTGGTGGATGCTTCTGTCGATGGAGCAACTCAGGTGAGGTGGACGACGTCGCGGCAGGAGCAGGACAAACCACACAAAGTTCCCTTCGACACCTACCTATAACTGAAGTAATTCTGTAAGGGCTCATTTGGCTTGCATGATTCTAAAAATGTAGGGATAGGAAAAACACCGGAATAGGATAGGAATGCACATGGTAAACAGAGAATTTGTAAACACATGATTTCTGTTAACTTGGGTGTTTGGTTTACAGGAATTGGAAGAGCATAGGAATGCAAAGAAACATGGCCAAAATAAAGTGAAACCATATGAAAGCGTGTACAGTTAGAATGTTATTCTGCCACTAATGCACTTGGTCTTGTTTTCATTCATAGGATTTTGAAAAGTAGGTCCAGGTGGATATTTTGCTTCATTCCTTTCAACAAAATGCATGGATAATTTAATAGTAGAGTGCCATTGGAAAATTCCCTATTGTTACGTTTTTCCGTTGAACCAAAATAGCCCTAATGGATCGACATGAATGTATAGTAATAAGAGATACAACAAGTGTACAACCTCTTTGCCGTAGCCGTGTCGACCTTAGCATCATTGGGTTGGTCGCTGAAGCAGTTGAGGCAGAGGTGGCTGTCAGAGGTGTGGAGGAAGATCTGAGGAATCTGTAGACGGCGTTCAGGGCAATGCTCTGCTGTGATGGCTCATTCTGTCGTTGGAGCAGCTCCGGTGAGCCGTAAGATGTCAAGGCTGAAGCACCACAAGACAGACATCATCAATCTCAAGTGGGATTCTAATAGCATATCCAATAGATGATGTAAAATATATGTAAAATTTACAACACCAAAAACCACCTGACTAGAATAGATGAGGTAAAAACTATTGACTCTAAACTGAACTGTCGAAACTGAAATTTACTGTGGAATTAGAATGTTACTGTCGAAACTGAACGCACTGGTAGCAGAGAGGCACTTGACATGTAGTTTAGGGAGGGCCTGCAGTTCATCTTCAACCTGCCGAACGGCCGGCCCCAGCGCCGCCTAGCCGCCCCAAAACAACTCCCCACCGCCGGTCTGCCGCTGCCCGACCAGCCCTCTAGGCCCCCCGCTGAGGGAGTCCTGGATTAAGGGGTCCTCGGTCAGCCGAACTATATGCATATGCCGGACTATTGGGCTATGAAGATACAAGATAGAAGACTTCGTCCCATGTCCGGGTGGGACTCTCCTTTGCGTGGAAGGTAAGCTTGGCGATTCGGATATGTAGATTCCCTTCTCTGTAACCGACTCTATGTAACCCTAGCCCCCTCCGGTGTCTATTAAACCATAGGGATTGGTCTGTAGGACAAGAACAATCATAATCATAGGCTAGCTTCTAGGGTTAGCCTCTACGATTTCGTGGTAGATCAACTCTTGTAATACTCATATTATCAAGATCAATCAGGCAGGAAGTAGGGTATTACCTCCATAGAGAGGGCCCGAACCTGGGTAAACATCATGTCCCCCACCTCCTGTTACCATTAGCCTTAGACGCACAATTTGGGACCCCCTACCCGAGATCCGCCGGTTTTGACACCGACATTGGTGCTTTCATTGAGAGTTCCACTGCGTCGTCACCATAAGGCTTGATGGCTCCTTCAATCATCTACAACAACGCAGTCCAGGGTGAGATTTTTCTCCCCGGACAGATCTCCGTATTCGGTGGCTTCGCACTGCGGGCCAACTTGCTTGTCCATCTGGAGCAGATCGACAGCTACGCCCCTGGCCATCAGGTCAGGTTTGGAAGCTTGAACTACACTGCCGACATCCGTGGAGACTTGATCTTCGATGGATTCGAGCCCATGACAGATGCACCCAACATCCAGGATGAGCATGACCCAGATCTACCATCGGACAGTGCTCAGGAGATAGCACCTATAACTGCCCTGGCCTTAGATCCAGTGTAGATCGTGCCATCCAAGGACGGGAGGATGGACCCCGAAACGGAAGCCGCATACTCAAGGTGCTAGAGCCGAACACAGATCTATCCTCCAACGAGGTCTGTGTCATCGGACCCTCGGACTCGTCTCCGTCCATAGGTTCCGAACCGCGTGTTATCCATGCCCATCGGATTTGACTGGGCGCCGATCTTGGAGTTTAGCTCTGCGGACATCTTCTAACACTCGCCCTTGGGCGATGTGTTAAACTCATTAAAATCTCTCTCCTTGTCAGGAGATTCTTGGCTGAACTATGTCCGCCTTGAGTGGGAAGCGGATGACGAAGAACTTTGTTACCCACCCACCACCCACTTGATAGCCACTGTCGACGACTTAACCGACATGCTTGATTTCGACTCTGAAGATATCGACGGTATGGACGACGATGCCGGAGAAGAACAGGAACCACCGACCATAGGGCGCTGGACTGCCACCTCGTCATATGACATTTACATGGTGGATACACCCAGAGAAGACAATGGTGAGGACAAAAAGGATACTGTTGAGGATAAGCCTCCTGAGAAGCATTCGAAGCACCGACATCAGTGGCGCCGCTCTAAACCATGCCATGGTAAAAAACAGCGATACCGACACAAGAGACAATAGCACTCCGGACGATGCCAAAGACGAAGACGACCCCGCCCAGCCAAACTTCGAACAGGCCGGACGGGAGGACGGGCGAGCCAGGCCTGATGAACAGGCCATGAATGAAGACTCAGAGGACGACAATTGCATGCCTCTCTCCAAGGATGAGGTGAGCCTCGGCGACGAAGAATTTATCATGCCGGAGGATCCCATCGAGCAGGAGCGCTTTAAGCGCCGGCTTATAGCCACTGCAAAGAGCCTAAAGAAAAAATAGCAGAAGCTTCAAGCTGATCAAGATCTGCTCACCGATAGATGGACTAAGGTCCTGGCAGCCGAGGAATACAGACTCGAGCGCCCAACTAGAAGTTACCCGAAGCACAGGTTGCTACCTCAATTCGAGGACGAGGCACTAGAGCCCACACTACCAGCGCATGATGCGGCTGACCGACCACTGCGTGGCAGAGAAAAAGTGGCATATCAGCCCGAACACCACCCCGCACCCCGTCGCCGAACAAATAGAAATACAAAGGCTCGGGGATACACACATGACCTGCGGTATGACTTGGAAAACAAAGCAGGACAGCCCAGATTGATCTACGGATCGCGGCGATGCGCCCCAATGCACGACAATGAGCGCCACGCCGGACATGCTAAATACAAACCTGTCCGGGCCGAATACAACAGACCAGCTCCATCTGAACTGCGTCGCGAAGTAGCCTGGCATAGAGGCACTGCATACCCCCTATGCTTCACTGACGAAGTAATGGAACATGAATTCCTAGAAGGGTTTAAACCCGTAAACATCGAACCGTATGATGGGACAACAGATCCCGTGGTATGGATCGAAGACTTCCTTCTCCACATTCATATGGCCCGCGATGATGATCTCCATGCCATCAAGTATCTCCCACTAAAACTCAAGGAACCAGCTTGGCACTGGTTGAACAGTCTGCCCGAAAACTCCATTGGCAGTTGGGAGAACCTGGAAGATGCATTCCTTGACAACTTTCAGGGCACTTATGTATGACCTCCGGACGCTGATGACTTAAGTCATATAATCCAACAGCCCGGAGAGTCGGCCAGGAAATTCTGGACTCGGTTCCTAACTAAAAAGAACCAGATTGTCGACTGTCCGGATGTCGAAGCCCTAGCGGCCTTTAAGCATAACATCCATGACTAGTGGCTCGCCCGACACCTCGGCCAAGATAAGTCGAAGTCCATGGCAGCCCTTACGACGCTCATGACCCGCTTTTGTGTGGGCAAGGATAGCTGGCTAGCTCATAGCAACATCACCTCAAGTAAACCTGGCACCTCCAACGCCAGAGATAGCAACGGCAAGCCCCGACACAACAGACACAAGCATCGAAATAATGGTGATAACACCGAAGACACGGCCGTCAATTCTGGATTCAGTGGCTCCAAGTCCGATCAGCGGAAAAAGCCATTTAAGAGAAATAATCCGGGCCCATCCAGTCTGGACCGCATACTTGATCATCCATGTCAAATCCATGGCACCCCCGATAAACTAGCCAATCATACCAACAGAGAATGTTGGGTCTTCAAACAGGCCGGCAAGTTAAACGCCAAAAACAAGGAAAAGGGGTCGCAAAGCGATGACGACGAGGAACCCCAGCCACCAAACACAGGGGGACAGAAGAAGTTTCCTCCCAAGTCAAAACGGTGAACATGATATATGCCACCCATATCCCCAAAAGGGAGCGGAAGCGCGCACTAAGGGACGTCTATGCGATGGAGCCAGTCGCCCCAAAGTTCAACCCATGGTCCTCCTGTCCGATCACCTTTGATCGCAAGGACCATCCGACCAGTATTCGTCATGGCGGTTTAGCCGCACTGGTCCTTGACCCCATCATTTATGGATTCCACCTCACACGAGTCCTCATGGACGGTAGCAGCAGCCTGAACCTCCTCTATCAGCATACAATGCGCAAAATGGGTATCGATCCCTCAATGATCAAGCCCACCAAAACCACCTTTAAAGGTGTTATACCAGGTGTAGAGGCCTGTTGTACATGCTCAATCACACTGGAAGTGGTCTTCGGATCCCGGATAATTTCCGAAGCGAAGAGTTAATCTTAGACATCGTCCCCTTCTGCAGTGGTTATCATGCACTGCTTGGACGAACCGCATTCACTCGATTCAATGTGGTGCTGCACTATGCTTACCTCAAGCTCAAGATGCCTCGCGGTGTTATAATAGTCAATGGGAATACAGAGCGTTCCCTCCATACAGAGGAGCACACTGATACGCCTCCGTCGTATCTATAATTTTTGATTGTTCCATGCCAATATTATTCAACTTTCATATACTTTTGGCAACTTTTTATACTATTTTCGGGACTAACATATTGATCCAGTGCCCAGTGCCAGTTCCTGTTTGTTGCATGTTTTTTGTTTCGTATAAAACCCATATCAAACGGAGTCCAAACGGAATAAAAACGGACGGAGATTTTTTTGGGAATATTTATGATTTTTGGAAAGAAGAATCAACGTGAGACGATACTCGAGTGGCCCACGAGACAGGGGGCGTGCCCCTAAACCTCATGGCCACTCCGTAAAGCGGTTGGTTCCCTTATTTTGCCACAAGAAAGATAATATCCGGATGGAAATCATGTCCAAAGTTCAACCCAATCGGAGTTACGGATCGCCGAGAACATAAAGAACGGTGAAAGGGCAGATTCCAGAGCGCAGAAATAGAGAGAGACAGAGAGACAGATCCAATCTCGGAGGGGCTCTCGCCCCTCCCACGCCATTGGAGCCATGGACCAGAGGGGAAACCCTTCTCCCATCCAGGGAGAAGGTCAAGGAAGAAGAAGAAGAAGGGGGGCTCTCTCCCCCTTGCTTCCGGTGGCGCCGGAACACCGCCGGGGGCCATCATCATCACTGTGATCTACACCAACATCTCCATCACCTTCCCCCATCTATATTCAGCGGTCCACTCTCCCGCAACCCGTTGTACCCTCTACTTGAACATGGTGCTTTATGCTTCATATTATTATCCAATGATGTGTTGCCATCCTATGATGTCTGAGTATATTTTCGTTGTCCTATCGGTAATTGATGAATTAATATGATTTGTTTAATTCGCTTGTGGTTATGTTGCTGTCCTTTGGTGCCCATCATATGAGCGCGCGCGTGGATCACACCGTAGCTTAGTTGTATGTTGATAGGACTATGTATTGGAGGGCAAGAGTGACAGAAGCTTCAACCTAGCATAGAAATTGATGCATACGGGATTGAAGGGGGACCAATATATCTTAATGCTATGGTTGGGTTTTACCTTAATGAACGTTAGTAGTTGTGGATGCTTGCTAATAGTTCCAATCATAAGTGCATAGAATTCCAAGTCAGGGATGACATGCTAGCAGTGGCCTCTCCCACATAAAACTTGCTATCGGTCTAGTAAAGTAGTCAATTGCTTAGGGACAATTCCACAACTCCTACCGCCACTTTTCCACACTCGCTATATTTACTATTATTGCTTATTTATCTAAACAGCCCCTACTTTTTTATTTACGTGCTCTTTATTATCTTGCAATTCTATCCAACAACACCTACAAAGTACTTCTAGTTTCATACTTGTTCTAGGTAAAGCGAACACTAAGCGTGCGTAGAGTGGTATTGGCAGATAGGACTTGAGAGAATATTTGTTCTACCTTTAGCTCCTCGTTGGGTTCGACACTCTTACTTATCGAAAGAGACTACAATTATCCCCTACACTTGTGGGTTATCAAGACCTTTTTCTGGCGACATTGCCGGGGAGTCATAGCGTGGGGTGAATATTCTCGTGTGTGCTTGTTTGCTTTATCACTAAGTAATTTTTATTTGTTGTTCTTAGTTGTTTTGTATCTTTAGTTATGGATATGGAACACGAAATACCAAAAAAATTAGGTGTACTTGCTACTCATGGAGATGGGGAACCTCCTAAAACCCTCGATGCTTGTTATGTGAAAGAAATTATGTACTACTTTGATAACCCTGAGAAAACCCCATATAATTTTGTTATGGGAGACACGTTGGATCAACGTGAATACTTTAGGGATTATCACTTGACTCAAAAAGGGAAACTATTATGGGATCGAATTTATATGTTGCATTGGTATGCTAGGCAACTATGCTTGAGATATGATTATACTTGTTGCTCTAGGATGAAGGCTCCACACCTTCCCTTTTCATGCAAATTTAATGTTAATGAAACCTTAGCTTCTTATGCTAATGGTATATATGATTACTATCATGTTGAACAAATTGAGGAATTTGTTGCTTTTAAGGGTGCTTATGAAATTGAATATTTGTTTGAAAAGTATGAAGCTTTTGATGATGATGTTTATAGGCCTGAAAATTATGCTATATTGAAATATTGCTATGAGAATTATGAGTATAACTCCAATATTGATGCATTTATTGAGAAAGTCTCCGCTGTCCAAGAAGAGACTAATATTTTGCAGGAGTCTATGGAAGAAGAAGTTGATTAAACTGTGTGCTCATTGGATGAAAAAGATGATGAGGAGAGTGAAGAACAAAAGGAGGAAGAGTGGATTGATCACCTGTGCCCACCTTCTAATGAGAGTAACTCTTCAACTCATACATTGTTTAATTTCCCTTCATGCTTGCCGAAGGATGATTGCTATGATGATTGTTATGATCCCGTTTATTCTCTTGAAATATCCCTTTTTGATGATGCTTTCTATGCTTGTGGCCAAGATGCCTATATGAATGATGCTTATGGAGTTGAACTTGCTATAGTCCCTTATGTTAAACATGAAATTGTTGCTATAGCACCCACACATGATAGTCCTGTTATCTTTTTGAATTCTCCAAACTACACTATACCGGAGAAGTTTGTGCTTATTAAGGATTATGTTGATGGGTTGCATCTTACCGCTGCACATGATGATTTTGATAGATATAATATGCATGTGCTTTCTGCTCCTACTTGCAATTATTATGAGAGAGGAACTATATCTCCACCTCTCTATGTTTCCAATATGATAAAATTGCAAGAAATTGTTTATACTATGCATTAGCCTTTACTTGGTGTGCATGAATTGTTCTTTTATGAAATGCCGATGCATAGGAAGAGAGTTAGACTTCTTTGTTGCATGATATATGTTACTTTGTGCTCACTACTAAATTACAAATCATTGTTAATTAAAATTGGCTTTGATATACCTTGGGATCCGGGTGGATCCATTACTTGAGCACTATATGCCTAGCTTAATGGCTTTAAAGAAAGCACTGCCAGGGAGACAACCTGGAAGTTTTAGAGAGTCATTTATTTCTGTTGTGTGCTTTCATATAGTTTAAAAACAAAAAAAATAAAGAGGGGAACCAAGAACATTTCAAAAAGGAAAGTGGAAGTGAGAGAGACAAGCATTGTTGAAGTGGGAGCTAGCCTTGAACTTTGTTCATGCTCACGGAAACTTTGTGAATCTTGATTACAGAAACTTTTCATCAAAAATAATTATCCCCTTGTACAATTACATTGTATTATAAAAATAATGTGCCAAGGTTTGCCTTTAGGATGTTTACAATGCTTGTTGGTTTGTGCGGTGCAGGACAGAAACTTTGGCTGTAGTGCTTGATTTTACATTTTTTGCTGGAACGTCAAATGGTTCTGATTCTTTTTGCACTGTCTTTTCTGTACAAATTTTTTATTGCTCCTAATTTTGGTAGAATTTTTGGGGTACCAGAAGTATGGTGAATGTTCAGATTGCTACAGACTGTTCTGTTTTTGACAGATTCTGTTTTTGATGCATAGTTTGCTTGTTTTGATGAATCTATCAATTTATATAAGTGGATTAAGCCATGGAAAGCTATATTATAGTATACACAATGCAAAAACTAAATATGAATTTGTTTTCTGCAGTACTTAGAGTAGTGATTTGCTTTATTATACTAACGGATCTTACCGAGTTTTCTGTTGAAGTTTTGTGTGGATGAAGTGTTTGATCGAGGAGGTTTCGATATGAGGAAAAGGAATAGAGGCAAGAGCTCAAGCTTGGGGATGCCCAAGGCACCCCAAGTAAATATTAAAGGATACTCAAGCGTCTAAGCTTGGGGATGCCCTGGAAGGCATCCCCTCTTTCTTCAACAAGTATCAGTATGTTTTCGGATTCGTTTCGTTCATGCGATATGTGCAAGTCTTGGAGCGTCTTTTGCATTTAGTTTTCACTTTTCTTTTATGAACCATGCTGGTATGAGATAGTCCTTGGTTGATTTATAAAATGCTCATTGCACTTCACTTAAATCTTTTGAGTATGGCTTTATAGAATGCTTCATGTGCTTCATTTATATCATTTGAAGTTTGGATTGCATGTTTCTCTTCACATAGAAAACCGCCATTTGTAGAATGCTCTTTTACTTCACTTATATTTGTTAGAGCATGAGCATATCTTTTGTAGAAAGAATTAAACTCTCTTGCTTCACTTGTATCTATTTAGAGAGATGACAGGAATTGGTCATTCACATGGTTAGTCATAAAATCCTACATAAAACTTGTAGATCACTGAATATAATATATTTGATTCCTTGTAATAGTTTTGCGATATAAAGGTGGTGATATTAGAGTCGCTCTAGTTGAGTAATTGTGAAATTGAGAAATACTTGTGTTGAGGTTTCCAAGTCTCGTAGGATGCACGTATGGTAACCGTTGTATGACAAATTTGTTGCATGGGGTGCTCTTTTAATTGCCTTCCTTATGAGTGGAGGTCGGGATCGCGCGATGGTTAACTCCTACCAACCCTTCACCCAGGAGCATGCGTAGTAGTACTTTTCTTCAAGGGCAAGTAGACTTTTGCAATAAGTATATGAGTTCTTTATGACTAATGTGAGTCCATGGATTATACGCACTCTCACCCTTCCATCATTGCTAGCCTCTTCGGTACCGTGCATTGCCCTTTCTCACCTCGAGAGTTGGTGCAAACTTCGCCGGTGCATCCAAACCCCGTGATATGATACGCTCTATCACACATAAGCCTCCTTATATCTTCCTCAAAACAGCCACCATACCTACCTATCATGGCATTTCCATAGCCATTCCGAGATATATTGCCATGCAACTGCCATCATCATCATATACATGACTTGAGCATTCATTGTCATATTGCTTTGCATGATCGTACGATAGCTAGCATGATGTTTTCATGGCTTGTCCGTTCTTTTGATGTCATTGCTATGCTAGATCATTGCACATCCCGGTACACCGCCGGAGGCATTCTTATAGAGTCATATCTTTGTTCTAGATATCGAGTTGTAATATTGAGTTGTAAGTAAATAAAAGTGTGATGATCATCATTATTAAAGCATTGCCCCAGTGAGGAAAGGATGATGGAGACTATGATTCCCCCACAAGTCGGGATGAGACTCCGGACTTTATGAAAAATAAAAGAGGCCAAAGAAGCCCAAACAAAAAAAGAGGCCAAAGAAGCCCACCAAAAAAAGAAAAAAAGAAAAAAATGAGAGAAAAAGAGAGAAGGGGCAATGTTACTATCCTTTTACCACACTTGTGCTTCAAATAGCACCATGTTCTTCATATAGAAAGTCTCCTATGTTGTCACTTTCATATACTAGTGGGAATTTTCATTATAGAACTTGGCTTGTATATTCCAATGATGGGCTTCCTCAAAACGCCCTAGGTCTTTGTGAGCAAGCAAGTTGGATGCACACCCACTTAGTTTATTTTGTTGAGCTTTCACATATTTATAGCTCTAGTGCATCCGTTGCATGGCAATCCCTACTCACTCTCATTGATATTTATTAATGGGCATCTCCATGGCCCATTGATACGCCTAGTTGATGTGAGACTATCTTCTCCCTTTTTGTCCTCACAACCACCACCATATACCACCTATAGTGCTATGTCGATGGCTTGCGCTCATGTATTGCGTAAGAGTTGAAAAAGCTGAAGCGCGTTAAAAAGTATGAACCAATTGCTTGGCTGAAACCGGGGTCGTGCATGATGGGAGTATTTTGTGTGATGAAAATGAAGCATGGACAAACCATATGATTTTGTAGGGATAAGCTTTCTTTGGCTATGTTATTTCGATAAAACATAATTGCTTGGTTGGTATGCTTGAAGTATTATTGTTTTTATGTCAAATGCTAGACTATTGCTTTGAATCACTCATGTCTTAATATTCATGCCATGATTAGATACATGATACAGATTATGCTAGGTAGCATTCCACATCAAAAATTATCTTTTTTATCATTTACCTACTCAAGGACGAGCAGGAATTAAGCTTGGGGATGTTGATACATCTCCATCGTATCTATAATTTTTGATTGTTCCATGCCAATATTATTCACACACCACGGCCCTTGCAACAAAAGTACAGAGCAGGCTTCTTAGGCAGACCCTCAATTCGGCAATAAAGCCCCCAGATACCGTCAAGCGAGTCCGAACTACTATGCAGCAGGACCGTCCGACTCATCTAGAGCTCACCTAGCAATTCGGCCTCCGTCCTAGTCCCAATCAAGCGGTTAAATTCGTGTCGCGCGTACATAATTACGCACTTAAAATACCATGGGCATAGACGGAGGCACAGTTAGACTGCGGTCCACACCGCGGCTCAACCGCCCCTGGATCCGTATACCTTCACTTTTTCTCCTCCTTTCAGGTTTTTCTCTTCTTGAGGCTTTTCTGATAACCTGATCATCGGACCCATCACGGAAGGATACACCAAGAAAGGCAAGGGGCTTTGACGTATAAGGGTATTCCCAGGTGGTCTCTGCTAACGGTCGTTATTCCTGTTTTACATACCCGCGCGCATCCCGCTCTTGGTAATGGCATGTCAAATAGCCTTATTTGCTTAGCGCACTACTTGTACACGTACGCCTTGACGTATTAATCAAATTACAATGGAAAATAATTTCCAGCGTCCGCTCTTTACTTAATTTTTTCCTTGTCTTTGTATTTATTCCATTCATACATTCTGGTATGCTTTAATTCGTCAGGGGCTTCGGTGTACCCCATAACACGGCAAGAAAGTCCGAACACTTTAAATTATAGTTCAGCACCCCGAACTTATAGCATTATATGCATCGGCTTTGAATCATGTCTTAGGTCAATAGTTGGGTGGCCCGGCTCCTATGCTTGCTACCTTATGTTCTGCTATATCGACTAGGGTAGTAAAGGGAGAACTACTGCGTTTGCGTCCCGGTTTTTCCGGACGAGCACCTCAGTAGAGAAAGCCGAAAACTGACTGTCATGATGCGGTGAGAGATGGTCGCTGTTCGAGAGGTTTCAAATCCTTAAAGATTTTTTCCGCTTTATGCGAGGAATCGGTTTTTGTCCGATCAGGCGTGTATAGCGCCCCAAGTTCGGCCTTCCGAATACTAGGGGCTGCGCCAAAATTTAGAATTGTCGAACTCCTATGGCTAAGTGAGGTTGATAAAGCTGTATAGTCCGATTGCCTTGTTCATTGTGCTAAACACCTCCTTAAAGGACCAAAGACTTGGATAAAGAGTGTTTAGATTTATCCCAAACACCCCCGTACTAGTTACGTGGGGACAGAAGCCAACGACTGGACAACTCTCAGATTTCATAAACGACCGCACAAGAGGTAAAATTTTAAATAAACAAGCACTATATTGCATAATGAACTTGTTTTATATTACATGATAGGATAAAATGAATGCATTCATACAAAGATTACATCCTTCGCACATTGCCCCACCACAAGGCGAGATCCCTCCAGGACATTGTCATAGTATAGTTCGGGTCGGTGGTGCTCCTTGCCCTGAGGTGGCCCCTCGTTCACCAGCTTTGTGGCGTTCATCTTCGCCCAATGCATCTTTGCACGGGCAAAGGCCATCCGCGCACCTTCAATGTAAACTGACCGCTTTATGGCTTCAAGCCGCGGGCAGGCACTAACAAGCCGCTTTACAAGTCTGAAGTAGCTACTGGGCATGGGCTCGGCAGGCCATAACCGGCCTATGAGGTCCTTCATGGCCAGTTCGGCCACCTTGTGCAGCTCGACCAGCTGTTTCAGCTGGTCGTTAAAGGGCATCGGATGTTCTGGTCCAAGGTATTGGGACCAGAACAACTTCTCCGTAGAGCTCCCTTCTTCGGCTTGGTAGAACTCTGCGACATCTGATATGCTGCGCGGCAGATCTGCGAGCGCTCTTGGAGAACTCCAAATTCGGGTAAGTAAAAAGAATGGCTCCTTCACATGCTTGCTTTGCATAAGAAAATCCTTACCTGCCGCAATCTTCTTGGCCGCCTGGACCTCCTGGAGGGTCCTCTGGGCTTCGGCTTTGGCGTCTTGCATGCTCTGGAGGGCCTTGGCAAGCTCGGACTCTTGAGTCTTAGAGTCACGCTCCAAGAATTCGTACTTCTTGATGGCATCCTGGAGCTCTTGCTGGACCTCGCTGACCCGGGCGTCCTGCTTCTCGCATGCGACGCGTTCCTTTTTCGCTTTGTCTTTGGCCTCGGCTAACGCCTTCTTAAGGGCCACCACCTCGGTTGTGGTCCCTAACAAAGTTGATGACACTTAAATTAGCATGAACCATTTATCCTTCATAAATATACATGCAGGGTACTACATACCTTGGCTTTCTTCCAGCTGCCTCTTCACGAGGCCGAGCTCACCCTTGGCCCGCTCCAGGTTCTGCTTCAGTCCAGAGACCTCCGCAGTATGAGCAGCAGCAACCAGCAGCGACGCCTGCTTATTCACATAGACATCTTATGTTAGACTCCTGTGAATATTATTTGATCCTCTGTTCGGTTTTTCTTTCCGAACACCAAGCAGAGCATCAGGGGCTATTGTCTACACTGTGATATTCTTTCACAATTTTATTACTTACCTCAAAGCCTGTTAGAAGGCTAGTGCAGGCTTTGGTCAGTCCGCTCTTGGCGGACTGGATCTTCTTGATCACCATACTCATACGAGTAGGTGTTCTTCAACAATGGAAGCGCTTCCAGCAATCTGTCCGGTGCCTCTGGATGGACAGAGGTCATCGATGGAGGCGGCTCACCCCCCCCCCCTTGTTCGGGAGAGGCTGTCTGCCTGAATCTGGAGCCACTTGGGTCTCCGGAGCCGTATTCGGCTGGGGGCCAAACTGGATGCGGCCCCCATCATCGGTGTCCATGGGGGTCTTTCCCCCCATGTGTTCGGCAACCGGGGTTTCATCCTCCGGCATCACCGGAATGGTCTCCCCTTGGCCTGGTATCCTTCGAGACAACACCTCGGTGTTGTCCACGGCCTTGGGAGAGGAGGCCGTCAGAAGGGACCCATTGTTTATTGCCGACGGGTCCAGCGATCCCTCCAAAGAGGAGGATAGCTCGATGTTGGACTTGGCCGGACTACAGGTGCATGTCTAGCACATTAAAAAGTGATAAAGTGAAAAGGACGGAAATACTACTATGTCTAAATACTTACGATTTGGCCAGGAGCTTGACCCTGGGCTCCCACTCCTCGCTGCTGTTGGTGGTTGCGGCAGAGTAGTCCAGAAGGGAGGCTTTTCCCTTCTTGGACGCATTGGCCTCCCATGTGTGGAGGCCTTTGAGGGAGTCCTGGATTAGGGGGTCCTCGGACAACTGGACTATATGCTTATGCCGGACTGTTGGACTATGAAGATACAAGATTGAAGACTTTGTCCCATGTCCGGGTGAGACTCTCCTTTGCGTGGAAGGCAAACTTGGCGATTCGGATGTGTACATCTCCTTCTCTGTAACTGACTCTGTGTAACCCTAGCCCCCTCCGGTGTCTATATAAACCGGAGGGTTTAGTTCGTAGGACAAGAACAACAATTATAATCATAGGCTAGCTTCTAGGGTTTAGCCTCTATGATCTCGTGGTAGATCAACTCTTGTAATACACATATCATCAAGATCAATCAAGCAATAAGTAGGGTATTACCTCCATCGAGAGGGCCCGAACCTGGGTTAACATCATGTCCCCCACCTCCTGTTACCATTAGCCTTAGATGCATAGTTAGGGACCCCCTACCCGAGATCCGCCGGTTTGACACCGACATTGGTGCTTTCATTGAGAGTTCCACTGTGTCGTCGTGATAAGGCTTGATGGCTCCTTCAATCATCAGCAACGATGCGGTCCAGGGTGAGGTTTTCCTCCCTGGACAGATCTTCATATTCGGTGGCTTCGTACTACGGGCCAACTCGCTTGGCCGTCTGGAGCAGATCGACAGCTACGCCCCTGGCCATCAGGTCAGGTTTGGAAACTTGAACTACACCGCTGACATCCGCGGAGACTTGATGTTCGACGGATTCGAGCCCACGCCAGGAGCGCCAAACAGTCACGACGGGCATGACTTAGATCTGCCATCGGACGGTGTTTGGGATATCGCACCTATGGCTGCCCCGGCCTTCAATCTGGAGCAGATCACCCCATCTGAGGAGGGGTGGATGGACCCCGTCACGGAGGCCGCACATTCATCGGCGCAGGACCCGAACACAGACTTCACCTCCAAAGAGATCTGTGTCATCAGACCCTCGGACTCGTCTCCGGTCATAGGTTCTGAACCGCGCGCGTCCGTGCCTATCGAATCTGATTGGGCACCGATCATGGAGTTTACCTTCACGGATATCTTTCAACACTCACCCTTGGGTGACGTGCTAAATTCATTGAGGTCTCTCTCTCTCTCTATCAGGAGACTCTTGGCCGGACTATGTCCGGCGGGAGCGGGGAGCGGACAGCGAAGAAATTTGTTTCACACCCACCACCCACTTAATAGCCACTGTCTATGACTTAACCGACACGCTTGACTTTGACTCCGAAGACATGGGCGGTATGGATGACGATGCTGGAGATGAACGGGAACCACCGCCCACGGGGCGCTGGACAACCACCTCATCATATGATATATATACATGGTGGATACACCCAAGGAAAACAACAGCGATGAAAGGGATGCAACGGAGGATAATCCCCTCGGGCAGAAACCAAAGCAACGGCGCAGGCACCGCTCTAAATCCCGCCACAGTAAAAACAGCGATAACAGTGCAAGAAAAAATAACACCCGGTCCACTCCAAAGCAAACAACGACCCCATGGACCCAGCGATGGGGCAGGATGAGCCAGGGGACGCTGAACATAGTCCGGAGCCGATGTCCGATGACGGCGATCCCGATGGTAAAACTCATCAGCCTGCCTCCGGAGAGGAGGACAGTCCGGATGACGATGCATTCATCATCCCGGAAAAACACTTGGAACAAGAGAACCTCCATAGAAGGCTTATTGCCACCGCGAGGAGCTTGAAGAAGCAGAAGCAAAGGCTTAAGGCCGCGCAGGATACGGTCAACTGCAGATGGAACAAAGTGCTAGACACTGAAGAAAAATACAGCGACGATCGCCACACAAAGAGCTACCCAAAGCGCAAGCTGCTGCCCGAATTCGATGATGAGGCCATAGAGCCCATTCCACCAAAAAACAATACGGCCGATCACAAGTCAGCACACGATTTACGTGAGTTCTTGGACAAGAAAGCCGGTGTGACCAGGTCCATCTATGGATCCAAAAATCATGCTCCGGCACAGGATCATAGCCACCAAAACGATCATATTGATCGAATACCATCTCGGAATCAACACCAAACACAACAGCTGTCAACAGCATGCCATGATACATCCAAATACAGGGGTGCCGCGCACCCCCTGTGCTTCACCGATGAAGTGCTGGATCATGAATTTCCATAGGGATTTAAACCCGTGAATAGAGAGGCATACGACGGAACAACAGACCCTGGGGTCTGGATTGAGGACTTTATCCTTCATATCCACATGGCTCGCGGAGATGATCTCCACGCCATTAAATACCCGCCCCTCAAGTTGAAAGGACCAGCTCGGTATTGGTTGAAAAGCCTCCCCGAAAACTCAATTGGAAGTTGGGAGGAACTTGAGGATGCTTTCAGGGTTAATTTTAAAGGGACCTATGTCCGACTTCCGGATGCAGACGATTTAAGTCACATAATCCAACAACCCGGAGAGTCATCTCGTAAGCTTTGGAACAACTTTCTCACTAAGAAGAATCAAATCGTTGATTGCCCGGATGCCGAAGCCTTAGCGGCTTTCAAGCACAGTATCCGAGACGAATGGCTCGCCAGACACCTCGGCCAAGAAAAGCCGAGGACAATGGCAGCCCTAACAAGCCTCATGACCTGCTTCTGTGCGGGAGAGGACAGCTGGTTGCCCGTAGCGGCACCAGCGACCCAGGCACATCCTAAATCAGGGATGGCAATGGGAAGCCGTGACACAATAAAAACAAGCGTTGAAACAATGAAGACAGTCCAGATAACACGGCGGTTGATGTCTACTACACAACCTTCTTCTTGTAGACGTTGTTGGGCCTACAAGTGCACAGGTTTGTAGGACAGTAGCAAATTTCCCTCAAGTGGATGACCTAAAGTTTATCAATCTGTGGGAGGCGTAGGATGAAGATGATCTCTCTCAAGCAACCCTGCAACCAAATAACAAAGAGTCTCTTATGTCCCCAACACACCCAATACAATGGTAGATTGTATAGGTGCACTAGTTCGGCGAAGAGATGGTGATACAAGTGCAATATGGATGGTAGATAAAGGTATTTGTAATCTGAAATTATAAAAATAGCAAGGTAACTAATGATAAAAATGAGCACAAACGGTATTGCAATGATAGGAAACAAGGGATAGGGTTCATACTTTCACTAGTGCTAGTTCTCTCAACAATAATAACATATATAGATCATATAACAATCCCTCAACATGCAACAAAGAGTCACTCCGAAGCCACTAATAGCGGAGAACAAACGAAGGGATTATGGTAGGGTACGAAACCACCTCAAAGTTATTCTTTCGGATCAATCTATTCAAGAGTTCGTACTAGAATAACACCTTAAGACACAAATCAACCAAAACCCTAATGTCACCTAGATACTCCATTGTCACCTCAAGTATCCGTGGGCATGATTATACGATATGCATCACACAATCTCAGATTCATATATTCAACCATCACAAAGTACTTCAAAGAGTGCCCCAAAGTTTCTACCGGAGAGTCAAGACAAAAACGTGTGCCAAACCCTATGCATAGGTTCATGGGCGGAACCCGCAAGTTGGTCACCAAAACATACATCAAGTGGCACATGATATCCCATTGTCACCATAGATAATCATGGCAAGACATACATCAAGTGTTCTCAAATCATTAAAGACTCAATCCGATAAGATAACTTCAAGAGGAAAACTCAATTCATCACAAGAGAGTAGAGGGGGAGAAACATCATAAGATCCAACTATAATAGCAAAGCTCGGGATACATCAAGATTGTGCCAGAGAGGGAACATGAGAGAGAACACGAGAAAGAGAGATCAAACACATAGCTATTGGTACATACCCTCAGCCTCGAGGGTGAACTACTCCATCCTCGTCATGGAGAGCGCCGGGATGATGAAGATGGCCACCGATGAAGAATCCCCCCCTCCGGCAGGGTGCCGGGAAGGGCTCCCAAAAGGTTTCTGGTGGTTACAGAGGCTTGCGGCGGTGGAACTGCCGATCTATCTTGATATTCGATGTTTTTAGGGTACGTAGGCTTCTATAGGTGAAAGAAGTCGGTCGGGGGAGCCTCGAGGGGCTCACGAGAGGGTAGGGCGCGCCCAGGGGGTGGGCGTGCCCCCTGTCTCGTGGCTTCCTCGATGACCCCACGGCTTGCACTCCAAGTCTCCTGGATCATAATCTTCCCAAAAATCACGCTACCTAAGGTTTCATTCCGTGTGGACTCCGTTTGATATTCCTTTTCTTTGAAATACTGAAACAGGCAATAAAACAACAATATGGGTTGGGCCTCCTGTTAATAGGTTAGTCCCAAAAGTAATATAAAAGTGTATAATAAAGCTTGTAATCATTCAAAACAGATAATAAAATAGCATGAATGCTTCATAAATTATAGATACGTTGGAGACGTATCAGCATCCCCAAGCTTAATTCCTACTCGTCCTCAAGTAGGTAAATGATAAAAGAAAGAATTTATGAAGTGTGAATGCTAGCAGGTGCACAAGTTTGATCAATGATAATTTCAATCACCTTTTCTAGCATGTTTATATGTCATAACAGTAGTTTATCTCATAACACTTTTCATGATAAAGTAACAAGCTATTCACATGTCAAAGCATGGACCATAAACTTTCTTGAAAACTAGCAAACTTCATTCTTAGTCATCAAAAAATTGCAATTCATCTTATTTTCAGGAAGGGTCTATGTCAGAGCTTTGATTTAGCAAACTCCACATACTCAACTATCATATAGTCTTCTACAATTGCTAACACTCACGTGATATTAATGGGTCCAAAGCTTTAATCGAACACAGAGAAAGATAGGGGCTTATAGTGTTTCCTCCAAACATATTCACCTTTGGGTGATGTCAACAATAATAGTTCATGCTAACGTACATCCAATTGGATATATATATATCAGGATCACCCTAACACAAAGTGCTTGCCAAAGGATAAAATTAAAAAGGGAAAGGTGAAGATCACCTTGACTCTTGCATAAAGTAAAAGACATAAAGTAAAAGATAGGCCCTTCGCAGAGGGAAGCAAAGGTTGTCATGCGCTTTTAGGGTTGGATACACAAAATCTTAATGTGAAAGAACGTCACTTTATATTGCCCCTTGTATATGGACCTTTATTATGCAGTCCATCACTTTTATTGCTTCCATAGCAAGATTGTACAAAGCTTATTTTCTCCGCACTAATAAGTCATGCATATTTAGAGAGCAATTTTTATTGCTTGCACCGATGAAAACTTACTTGAAGGATCTTACTCAATCCATAGGTAGATATGGTGGACTCTCATGGAAAAATTGGGTTTAAAGATATTTGGAAGCACAAGTAGTATCTCTACTTGGTGCGAGGAATTTTGGCTAGCATGAGGGGGAAGGCCAAGCTCAACATGTTTGAATGATCCATGACAATATACTTTAACTAAGATGTGAGAGAACATAACCCATTACATTGTCTTCCTTGTCCAACATCAACTCTTTAGCATGTCATAGTTAATGAGTGCTCACAATTATAAAAGATGTCCATGATAACATATTTATATGTCAAATCTCTCTTCCTTCAATATTCTTTCATGAATTGTTCAAATGACCAATACAATGCTTGCTAACCGTCAATAAATTTACAACCTCTACTTCTTAGATGTGAAGTCATTACTCCCCATGGGATAAGAAAATGAAACATATATAATTTCATATTTATGACATTCAACTCATTCAACCATTTACTCATAGGGTATAAGTGAAGCACATGAGTAAATGACAAACTACTCCAAAAAGATATAAGTGAAGATCAATGAGTAGTTAAATAATTGTGTAACTATGTGAAGACACTCTCTCATTAAAGAATTTCAGATCTTGGTATTTTATTCATACAGCAAGCAAATCAAAACAAAAATGACATTGCAAGGATAGCACGACTCATGTGAAGAAGCAAAAACTTAGGTTCAACCGATACTAACCGATAGTTGTTGAAGAAGAAAGGTGGGATGCCTACCGGGGCATCCCCAAGCTTAGATGCTTGAGACTTATTAGAATATTACCTTGGGGTGCCTTGGGCATCCCCAAGCTTGAGCTTTTGTGTCTCCTTAATTTCTCTCATATCATGGTTTCTCTTTTTATCAAAAGCATCATCCACACCAAACTCAACAAGAACTCGTGAGATAGGTTAGTATAAAACAATGAAAAAACCGTATCATTTTCTACTGTAAAAAATTACTAACATTATTATTCAGCACGAATACTAAATGTCTCTGCATATTTAATACTCCTATCCTCAAATAGAATCATTAAACAAGAAAGCAAATGCAAGCAATGCAAACATAACAGCAATCTGGCAAAACAGTATAGTCTGTAAAGAATGCAAGATTCATCATACTTCCCTAACTCCAAAAATTATAAGAAAAATACTACGCTGTAGAAGTTTTATCATATCTCAATATGCAAAAAAATTCAATATTATATCATTCTTGGGCTTTTCTAGGGAATTTTTGCAACAGCGGTAAACTTTCTGTTTTCAAACAGCAACATGTATACTAGCAAAATAAGCATGGTAAAGGCTATCCTTGACATTTTTATTGAAAATAAGGATCCAAAACATTATTATAAATATCATAAAGCAAATACTAACAAAATAAAATGACGCTCCAAGCTAAACACATATCATGTGGCGAATAAAAATATAGCTCCAAGTAAAGTTACCGATGAACGAAGAGGAAAGAGGGGACGCCTTCCGGGGCATCCCCAAGCTTAGGCTCTTGGTTGTCCTTGAATATTACCTTGGGGTGCCTTGGGAATACCCAAGCTTAGTATATTGCCACTCCTTATTCCATAGTCCATCAAATCCTTACCCAAAACTTGAAAACTTCACAACACAAAACTCAAAACAAAACTCGTAAGCTCCGTTAGTACAAGAAAATAAATCACCACTTAGGTACTGTAATGAATTCATTCTAAATTCATATTGGTGTAATATCTACTGTATTCTAACTTCTATATGGTTCATACCCTTACATACTAGCCATAGATTCATCAAAATAAGCAAACAACACAATGAAAACACAATCTGTCAAAAACAGAACAGTCTGTAGTAATCTGTATCAAACATATACTTCTGGAATCCCACAAATTCTGAAATAAAGTGGTGGACCTGAGTAATTTGTCTATTAATCATCTGCAAAAAGAATAAACCTAAAAGCACTCTCCAGTAAAAAATGGCAGCTAATCTCGTGAGCGCTAAAGTTTCTGTTTTTCACAGCAAGATCATAAAGACTTCACCCAAGTCTTCCCAAAGGTTCTACTTGGCACTTTATTGAAACAAAAGCTATAAAACATGATTAATACAGTAGAATAATCATGTGGACACACAAAAACAGTAAGGGTAAATATTGGGTTGTCTCCGACAAGCGCTTTTCTTTAATGCCTTTTTAGCTAGGCATGATGATGGCAATGATGCTCACATAAAGGATAAGAATTGAAACATAAAGAGAGCATCATGAAGAATATGACTAGCACATTTAAGTATAACCCACTTCCTATGCATAGGGATTTTGTGAGCAAACAACTTATGGGAACAATAATCAACTAGCATGGGAAGGTAAAACAAGCATAGCTTCAAAATTTTCAACACATAGAGAGGAAACTTGCTATCATTGCAATTCCTACAAGCATATATTCCTCCCTCATAATAATTTTCAGTAGCATCATGAATGAATTCAACAATATAACCAGCACATAAAGCATTCTTTTCATGATCTACTAGCATAGAAAATTTACTACTCTCCACATAAGCAAATTTCTTCTCATCAATAATAGTGGGAGCAAACTCAACAAAATAACTATCATGTGAGGCATAATCCAATTGAAAACTAAAATCATGATGACAAGTTTCATGGTTATCATTATTCTTTATAGCATACATGTCATCAAAATAATCATCGTAGATAGGAGGCATGCTTTCATCATAATAAATATTCTCATCAAAACTTGGGGGAGAAAAAATATCATCTTCATCAAACATAGCATCCCCAAGCTTGTGGCTTTGCATATCATTAGCATCATGGATATTCAAGGAATTCATACTAACAACCTTGCAATCATCTCTCACCATACAAAGATTTAGTGCCAAACATTTTATAGATTTCTTCTTCTAGCACTTGAGCACAATTTTCCTTTCCATCATTCTCACGAAAGATATTAAAAAGACGAAGCGTAAGAGACAAACTAAATTCCATTTTTTAGTTTTCTTTTATAGACTAAACTAGTGATAAAACAAGAAACAAAAAGATTTGATTGCAAGATCTAAAGATATACCTTCAAGCACTCACCTCCCCGGCAACAGCACCAGAAAAGAGCTTGATGTCTACTACACAACCTTCTTCTTGTAGACGTTGTTGGGCCTGCAAGTGCACAGGTTTGTAGGACAGTAGAAGATTTCCCTCAAGTGGATGACCTAAGGTTTATCAATCCGTGGGAGGCGTAGGATGAAGATGGTCTCTCTCAAGCAACCCTGCAACCAAATAACAAAGAGTCTCTTGTGTCCCCAATACACCCAATACAATGGTAGATTGTATAGGTGCACTAGTTCAGCGAAGAGATGGTGATACAAGTGCAATATGGATGGTAGATAAAGGTATTTGTAATCTGAAATTATAAAAACAGCCAGGTAACTAATGATAAAAGTGAGCACAAACGGTATTGCAATGATAGGAAAAAAGGCATAGGGTCAACATGCAACAAAGAGTCACTCCAAAGCCACTAATAGCGGAGAAAAAACGAACAGATTATGGTAGGGTACGAAACCACCTCAAAGTTATTCTTTCGGATCAATCTATTCAAGAGTTCGTACTAGAATAACACCTTAAGACACAAATCAACCAAAACCCTAATGTCACCAAGATACTCCATTGTCACCTCAAGTATCCGTGGGCATGATTATACGATATGCATCACACAATCTCAGATTCAGCTATTCAACCAACACAAAGTACTTCAAAGAGTGCCCCAAAGTTTCTACTGGAGAGTCAAGACGAAAACGTGTGCCAACCCCTATGCATAGGTTCATGGGCGGAAACCGCAAGTTGGTCACCAAGACATACATCAAGTGGCACATCATATCCCATTGTCACCACAGATAATCACGACAAGACATACATCAAGTGTTCTCAAATCATTAAAGACTCAATCCGATAAGATAACTTCAAGAGGAAAACGCAATTCATCACAAGAGAGTAGAGGGGGAGAAACATCATAAGATCCAACTATAATAGCAAAGCTTGGGATACATCAAGATCGTGTCATAGAGGGAACACGAGAGAGAACACGAGAAAGAGAGATCAAACACATAGCTACTGGTACATACCCTCAGCCTCGAGGGTGAACTACTCCCTCCTTGTCATGGAGAGCACCGGGATAATGAAGATGGCCATCGGTGAAGGATCCCCCCTCCGGTAGGGTGCAGGGAAGGGCTCCCGAGAGGTTTCTGGTGGTTACAAAGGCTTGCGGCGGCGGAACTCCCAATCTATCTTGATATTTGATGTTTTTATGGTACATAGGCTTATATAGGCGAAAGAACTCGGTCGGGGGAGCCTCGAGGGGCCCACAAGAGGGTAGGGCGCGCCCAGGGGGTGGGCGCGCCCCCTTGTATCGTGGCTTCCTTGATGACCCCCTGACTTGCACTCTAAGTCTCCTGGATAATAATCTTCCCAAAAATCACGTTGCTGAAGGTTTCATTCCGTTTGGACTCCGTTTGATATTCCTTTTCTTCGAAATACTGAAACAGGCAATAAAACAGCAATATGGGCTGGGCCTCTGGTTAATAGGTTAGTCCCAAAAGTAATATAAAAGTGTATAATAAAGCTCATAATCATTCAAAACAGATAATAAAATAGCATGAATGCTTCATAAATTATAGATACGTTGGAGACGTATCAGTGGTCAACGCCGGATTCAGGGGCTCTCGACCCGGTCAACGCAAAAAGCCATTTAAAGGCAGTAGAGATGGACCGTCCAGCCTAAATAAAATTCTAGACAGACCATGTCAGATTCATGGCACCCCCGAAAAACCTGCAAATCACACCCACAAAGAATGCTGGGTTTTCAAGCAGGCTAGCAAGCTAAACGCCGAACACAAAGGAAGGGAGACGCCAAGTGAAGACGAAGATGAGTCTCGCTAGCCGAACACTGGGGGACAGAAAAAATTCCCACCAGAAGTCAAAACAGTGAATATGATTTACGCAACTCACATACCAAAGAGAAGGCGCAAACGCGCACTCCGAGACCTATACGCTGTAGAGCCCATCGCCCTCAAATACAACCCTTGGTCGGCCTGCCCGATCACTTTTGATCGCAGGGATCATCCGACTAGTATCCGGCACATAGGATCGGCTGCCTTGGTGCTCGACCCAATAATTGACGGACACCATCTCACCCGAGTCCTTATGGACGGCGGCAGTAGTCTTAATCTGATATATCAAGACACTATCCGCAAAATTGGGATAGACTCGTCAAGAATCAGCCAAAGTAATACTACCTTTAAAGGAGTAATACCAGGCATCGAGGCCCGCTACATGGGCTCTCTAGTACTAGAGGTTATATTTGGTTCTCCCGACAACTTCAGAAGCGAAGAATTAATATTCGACATCGCTCCATTCTGAAGTGGCTATCACGCTCTACTCGGAAGAGCGGCCTTCGCTCTTTTCAACGCAGTACCGCACTACGCCTACCTTAAACTCAAGATGCCCGGTCCACGTGGCATCATCACAGTTAACAGAAACACAAAGCGTTCCTTACATGCGGAAGAATATGTGGCGGCTCTAGCAGCCGAACACTGAGCGGCCTCTCCAACCAGAATAAATGATCGGTCGTCAAGACCACGAACACGGTTAGACGAGTCCTACGCACCGCCGGTTGTAACAGCCCAGATAAACCTGAGCTTGGGTCTATGGATATACCCCCATAGGTGGTGCTAGGGGCTGCCCGCATGTAAAAAAGCCCACAGTTCGGCTTGACCCTATTAATACAATAATAGATTGCATTTTCATGGTTCATTGAGAATAACCAACTTTTCGCACGATTACACCAGACTCTTTTACCTGGGTTTTTCCTTTTTACAGATGACCATCGTGTTACACCCTTCCAGGATATGGCACAATAGAGACAAAGGCGCAGACGTGCAACAGGGCCCAGTTCAAAGGTTTCTCTTTAAATTAAGCCCCTGTGTAAACCTTCTTTAATGTCTCTTGTTGCTTGACACCCTCCGGGCACTTCACACACCCGAGAGGGATACTGGCATTATTGGCATTTTGTCATGACAGGTTAATGCATGTAACTGGAAATTTGGGGCTCATTATCAAGGGCGGCATTCAGCCCAGTATTTGTTATAAAGTCCGAATTCCTTCGGGAGTGTTCGGTGTCGCGAGTTTGGCCTTATATGCATCAGCTCCGAATCATGTCTTTGGTCAAATGTTGGGTTTGCCCGGTGATGACCCACAAGTGTAGGGGATCTATCGTAGCCCTTTCGATAAGTAAGAGTGTCGAACCCAACGAGGAGCAGAAGGAAATGATAAGCGGTTTTCAGTAAGGTTTTCTCTGCAAGCACTGAAATAATAGGTGATAGATAGTTTTGTGATAAGATAAATAGTAACGAGCAAAAAGTAAATAAAGTAAATAAAGTGCAGCAAGGTGGCCCAATCCTTTATGTAGCAAAGGATAAGCCTGGACAAATTCTAATAATGAAGAAGGAGCTCTCGAGGACACATTGGGAATTATCGTCAAGCTAGTTTTCATCATGTTCGTAAGATTCGCGTTCGGTACTTTGATAATTTGATATGTGGGTGGACCGGCACTTGGGTACTGCCCTAACTTGGACAAGCATCCCACTTATGATTAACCCCTATTGCAAGCATCCGCAACTACAAAAGGAGTATTAAGGTAAACCTAACCACAACATTAAACATATGGGTCCATATCAACCCCTAACGAAGCAACGCATAAACTAGGGTTTAAGCTTCTGTTACTCTAGCAACCCATCATCTACTTATTACTTCCCTATGCCTTCCTCTAGGCCCAAATAATGGTGAAGTGTCATGTAGTCGACGTTCACATAACACCACTAGAGGAAAGACAACATACATCTCATCAAAATATCGAACGAATACCAAATTCACATGACTACTAATAGCAAGACTTCACCCATGTCCTCAGGAACAAACGTAAATACTCACAAAGCATATTCATGTTCATAATAAAGAGGAGTAATAATATGCATAAAGGATCTGAACATATGATCTTCCACCAAGTAAACCAATTAGCATCAACTACAAGGAGTAATCAACACTACTAGCAACCCACAGGTACCAATTTGTGGTTTTGATACAAGATTGGATACAAGAGATGAACTAGGGTTTTGAGAGGAGATGGTGCTGGTGAAGATGTTGATGGAGATTGACCCCCTCTCGATGAGAGGATCGTTGGTGATGACGTTGGTGATGATTTCCTCCTCCTGGAGGGAAGTGTCCCCGGCAGAACAGCTCCGCCAGCGCCCTAGATTGATTCCGCCAAGGTTCCGCCTCGTGGCGGCGGAGTTTCGTCTCATAAGCTTGCCCACAATTTTTTCCAGGGTAAAAGTGATGATATAGCAGAAGATGGACACCGGAGGCCCACCAGCGGGCCCAGGAGATAGGGGGACGCGCCCTACAAGGGGCGCGCCCCCCTGTCTCCTGGACAGGGTGTGGGCCCCCTGGCCTATTTCTTTCGCTCATAAGTTCTTAATAAATCCAAAAAGTTGTTTCGTGGAGTTTCAGGACTTTTGGAGTCGTGCAGAATAGGTTTCCAACGTTTGCTCCTTTTCCAGCCAGAATTCCAGCTGCCGGCATTCCCCCTCTTCATGGTAAACCTTGTAAAATAAGAGAGAATAGCCATAAGTATTGAGACATAATGTGTAATGACAGCCCATAATGCAATAAATATTGATATAAAAGCATGATGCAAAATGGACGTATCAACTCCCCCAAGCTTAGACCTCGTTTGTCCTCAAGCGGAAGCCAAAATCGAAAAATATGACCACATGTTTAGAGATAGAGGTGTCGAAAAAAATACGGACATGAGGGAATCATGATCATTCTAATAACAGTAACATATATAGATTTTGTCATATGATTTCCTATGCTCAAGTAATAAACAATTCACAAAGTCAAGTATGGTTCATAAACTTCATTGGGAACTAACAAACTATAATCTCAGTCATTGAAGCAATTGCAATTTATCGTAACATCAGAAAGAGTCAATAATAGAGATTTTCAACAAGCTCACATACTCAACTATCTCGTAGTCTCCCATAATTGCTAACACTCACACAATACTTGTGGTTATAGAGTTTCAGCCGGACACTGAGAAAGATAGGGGCTTATTGTGTTGCCTCCCAATGTATTTACCTTTAGGTGATGTCAACAATAATTACCTATGCCAACTTACATCCAATTGGATATATGTATCATGATCTTTAAAACACGAGGAGCTTGCCAAAGGATAAAATGAAAAAGGGGAAAGGTGAGAATCACCTTGACTCAAGCATAAAGTAAAAACATAAAGTAAAAGATAGGCCCTTCGCAGAGGGAAGCAGAGGTTGTCATGCGCGTTTAGGGTTGATGCACGAAATATTAATGCAAAAGAACGTCACTTTATATTGCCCCTTGTATGTGGACCTTTATTATGCAATCCGTCACTTTTATTACTTCCACAACAAGTTCGTACAAAGCTTATTTTCTCTGCCCTAATAAGTCATACATATTTAGAGAGCAATATTTATTGCTTGCACCGATGACAACTTACTTGAAGGATCTTACTCAATCCATAGGTAGGTATGGTGGACTCTCATGGCAAAACAGGGTTTGAGGATTTTGGAAGCACAAGTAGTATCTCTACTTGGTGCAAGGAATTTGGCTAGCAAGAGGGGGAAAGTCAAGCTCAACATGTTTGGAAGGTCAATGACAATATACTTTAACTGAGATGTTGGAAAACATAAACCATTACGTTGTCTTCCTTGTCCAACATCAACTCTTTTTGCATGTCATACTTAATGAGTGCTTCACAATCATAAAAGATGTCCAAGATAATATATCTATATGTGAACCCTCTTTCCTTATCAGTTCCTATTAATTGCAGTGATGACCAAGGCTACGTTCATCAACTCTCAACAATTTTTATGCCTCATACTTTCTATGTGTGAAGTTATCACTATCCATAAGATCAATATGAACTCTTTTGTTCTTTCTACTTTCTCAAGATCATAGCAACATAGCAAAGCCCTTGACTCAACACTAATTTTTATTATAGCTAGCACACGGACTCGCTTACATAAAGAGATCACAATGCAAAACTCAAAACTACTTGATATCAAAACTTCAATCTACTAGATCAAGATACTACTAAAAGGATCGAACTAAATAAAGCGGTAAAGATAGGAGTGTGATGGTGATACGATACCGGGGCACCTCCCCCAAGCTTGGCAGTTGCCAAGGGGAGTGCCCATACCCAAGTGATTATTTCTTCGGAGGTGGTGAAGTGGGAATTGTTGATGATGTAGGCTTGTCGTCCGTCTTCCAAGGCATAGGCTCTCCATCATAAAAGGATGATCGAGTCTCCAGGATCCTTAAATCTGCAGCCAAACTCATTCGCTTGAATCTATATTCATACTCACAGTTCTGGTTTTGCAGGTCATAAATTTGGGCTTGGCGGTGCTCAATTTTCTCTTGAAGCTTGAAGATGGTCTCCCCAATGACTTTGGCATCCAGCTTGTGGTTGTTGGTGAACTCCATGATCATCATCTGGTTGGCGTTGAGTCCATGCTCCACCATCCCTTGACACTTGAAAACTTCTTGCTCCATGGCTTCGAGCTTTGTCTCCATGCTCCCGGTACGCCTTGGTCCCTCCACATCGCGGATGTGCAGCACCCCCCCATGCATCTCAATGGTTTGAGGGTGATGCAGCACCTCCCCGAGATAGGGGTTGATAACCCTCTCAAAAAACTTGTCCTTATGAGTGCTTGGAGACGACATGATGCTCTAGATCTGAAACAGAAACAGCTCAAAACGAAAACAGAGGATATTTGCGTGATACGGTGGTCAAAACCTTTGGGAGTATATATAATGAATTTTTACCGACCAAAATACGCAACATACAAGAAAACGGTCTGAGAGGCAGACGAGGTGCCCACGAGACAGGGGGCGCGCCGTACAGGGGGGGCGTCCTCCTCTCTCATGGGAGCCTCGTGTCCCTTTCGGACTACTTTTCCTAAAATTCTTAAATAATCCAAAACTGATAAAAATTGTCATTAGAGTTGTTTTGGAGTCGGTTTACTTACCGTACCACGTACCTATGCCTTTTCGGGGTTTGGAACGTTCTGGAAAGTGTCTCTTATGTATTCCTCGGGGGTTATGGTTTCAATAATATTAGTTTCAACATTGATAGGATTACCTGAAATATAATGTTTAATTCTTTGACCGTTAACCACCCTCGAATTTGTGCCTTCGAAGTTGTTGATTTTTATAGCACCAGAACGATAGACCTCCTCGATAACGTGGGGACCTTCCCATTTTGAGAGAAGTTTTCCTGCAAAAAATCTTAAATGGGAGTTGAATAATAACACATAATCTCCTACGTTCAACTCATGCTTTTGTATCCTCTTATCATGCCAGCGTTTGACTTTTTCTTTGAAAAGCTTGGCATTCTCATATGATTGGGTTCTCCATTCATCAAGTGAGCTAATATCAAACAACCTCTTCTCACCGGCAAGTTTGAAGTCATAATTGAGCTCTTTAATAGCCCAATATGCTTTATGTTCAAGTTCAAGAGGTAAATGACATGCTTTTCCATAAACCATCTTATATGGAGACATGCCCATAGGATTTTTGTATGCAGTTCTATAGGCCCATAATGCATCATCAAATTTTTTGGACCAATTCTTTCTAGATCTATTCACAGTCTTTTGCAAAATTAATTTGAGCTCTCTATTGCTCAACTCTACTTGACCACTAGACTGCGGGTGATAAGGAGATGTGATTCTATGATTGACATCATACTTAGCAAGCATCTTACGGAAAGCACCATGAATAAAGTGTGAACCACCATAAGTCATAAGATATCTAGGGACTCCAAACCTCGGAAAAATAACTTCTTTAAGCATTTTAATAGAAGTGTTATGATCAGCACTACTAGTTGGAATAGCTTCTACCCACTTAGTAACATAATCAACAGCAAGTAAAATATGTGTATAACCATTGGAGGCAGGAAAAGGTCCCATATAATCAAAGCCCCAAACATCAAATGGTTCAATAACAACAGAATAATTCATAGGCATTTCTTGACGCCTACTAATGTTACCTATTCTTTGACATTCATCACAAGATAAGACAAACTTACGAGCATCTTTGAAGAGAGTAGGCCAATAAAAACCAGATTGTAGTACCTTGTGTGTAGTTCTATCTCCAGCGTGGTGTCCTCCATAAGATTCAGAGTGACACTTGCATACGATTTGTTCCTGTTCATGCTCAGGCACACAACGTCTAATAATACCATCTACTCCTTCTTCATAAAGGTGTGGATCATCCCAGAAGTAATGTCTTAAATCATAAAAGAACTTTTTCTTTTGCTGGTATGTGAAACTAGGCGGTATATATTTAGCAACAATGTAATTAGCATAATCAGCATACCAAGGAGCAGTACGAGAAGCATTGACAACCGCTAATTGTTCATCAGGAAAACTATCATTAATAGGCAGTGGGTCATCAAGAACATTCTCTAACCTAGACAAGTTGTCTGCAACGGGGTTCTCAGCTCCCTTTCTATCAATAATATGCACGTCAAATTCTTGGAGCAAGAGAACCCATCTAATGAGTCTAGGCTTAGCATCTTTCTTTTCCATAAGATATTTAATAGCAGCATGATCAGTGTGAATAGTAACTTTGGAATCAACAATATAAGGTCTAAACTTACTACATGCAAACACAACTGCTAAGAACTCTTTTTCAGTAGTAGCATAATTCATCTGGGCAGTATCAAGAGTCTTACTATCATACTGGATAACATTCAATTTCTTATCGACTCTTTGCCCTAAAACAGCACCTAAAGCATAATCACTAGCATCGCACATAATTTCAAAAGGTAAATTCCAATCAGGTGGCTGAACAATAGGTGCAGTGGTCAAAGCTTTCTTAAGTGTTTCAAATGCTTCTACACAATCATCATCAAAGACAAAAGGAATATCTTTTTGCAATAAATTAGTCAGAGGCCTAGAGATTTTAGAAAAGTCCTTAATGAACCTCCTATAAAAGCCGGTATGACCAAGGAAACTTCTTATACCTTTTATGTCCTTGGGACATGGCATCTTTTCAATAGCATCAACTTTGGCTTTATCAACTTCAATACCTCTCTCGGAGATCTTGTGCCCCAAGACAATGCCTTCATTAACCATAAAGTGACACTTTTGCCAATTCAGGACGAGACTAGTGTCTTCGCATCTCTGCAAAACTCGATCAAGGTTGCTCAAACAATCATCAAAAGAGGATCCATAGATGGAGAAGTCATCCATGAATACCTCACAAATCTTTTCACAAAAATCAGAAAATATAGCCATCATGCATCTTTGAAAGGTAGCAGGTGCATTACATAAACCAGAAGGCATACATCTATAAGCAAAAGTACCAAAAGGGCAAGTAAAAGTAGTTTTAGATTGATCCTTCGCGGACACAGGTATTTGAGAGAAGCTAGAATAACCATCTAGAAAGCAAAAATGTGTGTGTTTGGATAGCCTTTCTAGCATTTGATCAATAAAAGGTAAAGGGTAATGATCTTTCTTAGTAGCTTTATTTAACTTACGGAAATCAATTACCATCCTATAGCCTGTAATAATTCTTTGTGGGGTCAATTCATCTTTATCATTAGGAACAACGGTAATAACTCCCTTTTTAGGGACACAATGGACATGGCTTACCCATTCACTATCAGCAACGGGATAAATAATACCTGACTCAAGGAGTTTAAGAATCTCCTTTCTCACCACTTCATTTTGGGGTTTAATCGTCTTTGAGGATCTCTAACTGGTTTGGCATCTTTCTCCACTGAAATTTTGTGTTGACATAATATGGAACTAATGACCTTAATATCGTCCAGAGTATATCCAATAGCAGCTCGGTGCTTCTTTAGAGTTTTCAATAATCTTTCTTCTTCTTTCTCTAAAAGGTTAGCACTAATAATAACAGGATATATTTCTTTTTCATCAAGATAAGCATACTTGAGATTATCAGGTAAGGGTTTGAGTTCGAACACGGGATCACCCTTGGGTGGAGGGGGATCCCCAAGAATTTCAAATGGAAGGTTATGTTTTAGCATAGGTTCTTGTTTAAGGAACACTTCATCTATTTCTTCCCTTTCCTTCATAAACATATCGTTTTCATGGTCTAACAAATATTGTTCTAATGGATCAGTTGGAGGAACAGCAATGGAAGCAAGACCAATAATTTCATCCTTACTTGGTGGTTCCCTTTCACGAGGTTGTCTACTAAACTTGGCGAAATTAAACTCATGAGACATACCATCTATGCCCACAGTGACAATATTCTTTTCACAATTAATCTTAGCACTAGCAGTATTCAAGAAGGGTCTACCAAAAATAATGGGACAAAAATCATCTTGTGGGGAACCAAGAACAAGAAAATCAGCAGGGTATTTAATATTTCCACACAAGACTTCAACATATCTAACAATCCCAATAGGTTTAATGGTGTCCCTATTAGCAAGCTTAATAGTAACACCAATGTCTTCTAATTCAACAGGTGCAATATCGTGCATAATTTCTTTATAAAGATCATAAGGTATCGCATTAGCACTAGCACCCATATCACATAAGCCATGATAACAATGATCTCCTATTTTAACAGAAATAACAGGCGTGCCTACAACAGGTCTACGTGTCTTAGTATCGGGTGTAGCAATATTAGCAGTTTCACCCAAGAAAGAGATAACATGCCCATCTAAGTCCTCATCCAAGAGATCTTTAATCATAGCAATACCAGGTTCAACATTAATTTGCTCAGGAGGTGTATAGGTCCTAGGATTACTCTTACGAACAACAGTCGAAGCTTTGACATGATCTTTTATCCTAACCGGAAAAGGAGGTTTTTTGACATAAGCAGTAGGAATAATAGGATCACTATATGTAATAGTCTTTTCTTCGACTGTAATAGGTGCAACTACTTTCACTTCAACAGGAGGATTATATTTAAACCACTTCTCTTTAGGGAGATCAACGTGAGTAGCAAAAGTTTCACAAAAATTAGCTACTATCTCAGAGTCAAGTCCATACTTAGAACTAAATCCACGGAAAGCATCGGTATCCATAAAATATTTAACACAATCGAACTTAGGTGTCATACCTGACTCCTTACCATCGTCGGAACCCCAATCTTCAGAGTTGCGTTTAATTCTTTCCAATAAGTCCCATTTGAAATCAATAGTCTTCAGCATATAGGAACCAGCACAGGAAGTATCGAGCAGGTTGCAATTATCAAGAGAAAGCCGAGCATAAAAATTCTGAATAATCATTTCCCGAGAGAGCTCATGATTGGGGCATGAATATAACATTGACTTAAGCCTCCCCCAAGCTTGAGCGATGCTTTCTCCTTCACGAGGCTAGAAATTATATATGTAATTACGATCACGATGAACAAGATGCATAGGATAGAACTTCTGGTGAAATTCCAACTTCAGTCGCTTATAATTCCAAAATCTCGTATCATCACATAGCCTATACCATGTCATTGCATCTCCCTTCAAAGATAAAGGGAAGACCTTCCTTTTGACAACATCATCGGGGATACCTGCAAGCTTAAATAATCCACAAACTTCATCCACAAAGATAAGGTGTAAGTCGGGATGCAATGTTCCGTCTCCTGCAAAAGGATTAGCTAGAAGTTTTTCTATCATACCCGAAGGAATCTCAAAGTGAATATTTTCATAATGTTTAGTAGGTTGAGGAGCATCTCTTTGCTCTTCTGGTTGGGGTGAAGATACCCCAAACAATCCCCTCAAAGGATTTGTTTCCATAGTGACAAGTAACAGAAAATTTCAGCACACTATATAAATGTTTCCTTACCAAGTTCCACTCACCAAAAGCTCTACACTCCTCGGCAACAGCGCCAGAAAAGAATCTTGATGACCCACAAGTGTAGAGGATCTATCGTAGTCCTTTTGATAAGTAAGAGTGTCGAACCCAACGAGAAGCAGAAGGAAATGATAAGCGGTTTTTAGTAAGGTTTTCTCTACAAGCACTGAAATAATAGGTGATAGATAGTTTTGCGATAAGATAAATAGTAACGAGCAAAAAGTAAATAAAGTAAATAAAGTGCAGCAAGGTGGCCCAATCCTTTATGTAGCAAAGTGTTGGGGAACGTAGTAATTTCAAAAAAATTCCTACGCACACGCAAGATCATGGTGATGGCATAGCAACGAGAGGGGAGAGTGTTGTCCACGTACCCTCGTAGACCGTAAGCGGAAGCGTTAGCACAACGCGGTTGATGTAGTCGTACGTCTTCACGATCCGACAGATCCAAGTACCGAACGTACGGAACCTCCGAGTTCAGCACACGTTCAGCTCGATGACGATCCCCGGGCTCCGATCCAGCAAAGCTTCGGGGATGAGTTCCGTCAGCACGACGGCGTGGTGACGATGATGATCTTCTACCGGCGCAGGGCTTCGCCTAAACTCCGCGACGATATGATCAAGGTGGAATATGGTGGAGGGGGGCACCGCACACGACTAAGGAATGATCCGTAGATCAACTTGTGTGTTATGGGGTGCCCCCTTGCCCCCGTATATAAAGGAGGGAGGGGGAGGTGCGGCCGGCCCCCTTGCCCCTCTTGCCTTGGTGGAGAAGGAAAGGGGGAAGGGGAAAGAGGAAAGGGGGGCGCCGCCCCCCCCCCTTCCTTGTCCTATTCGGACTAGGGGGGGAGGGGGCGCGTGGCCTGCCCTGGCCTGCCCTCCTATTCTCCCTCATGGCCCACTAAGGCCCATTAACCCCCGGGAGGGTTCCGGTAACCCCCCCGGTGTTCCGGTAAAATCCCGATTTCATCCGGAACCTTTCCGATGTCCAAACATAGGCTTCCAATATATCAATCTTTATGTCTCGACCATTTCGAGACTCCTCGTTACGTCCGTGATCACATCCGGGACTCCAAACAAACTTCGGTACATCAAAACTTATAAACTCATAATAAAACTGTCATCGTAACGTTAAGCGTGCGGACCCTACGGGTTCGAGAACTATGTAGACATGACCTAGAACTATTCTCGGTCAATAACCAATAGCGGAACCTGGATGCCCATATTGGTTCCTACATATTCTACGAAGATCTTTATCGGTCCAACCGCATAACAACATACGTTATTCCCTTTGTCATCGGTATGTTACTTGCCCGAGATTTGATCGTCGGTATCCAATACCTAGTTCAATCTCGTTACCGGCAAGTCTCTTTACTCGTTCCGTAATGCATCATCCCGCAACTAACTCATTAGTCACATTGCTTGCAAGGCTTATAATGATGTGCATTACCGAGAGGGCCCAGAGATACCTCTCCGACAACCGGAGTGACAAAACCTAATCTCGAAATACGCCAACCCAACGTGTACCTTTGGAGACACCTGTAGTACTCCTTTATAATCACCCAGTTACGTTGTGACGTTTGGTAGCACCCAAAGTGTTCCTCCGGTAAACAGGAGTTGCATAATCTCATAGTTACAGGAACATGTATAAGTCATGAAGAAAGCAATAGCAATATACTAAACGATCAAGTGCTAGGCTAACGGAATGGGTCATGTCAATCACATCATTCTCCTAATGATGTGATCCCGTTAATCAAATGACAACACATGTCTATGGTTAGGAAACATAATCATCTTTGATTAACAAGCTAGTCAAGTAGAGGCATACTAGTGACACTCTGTTTGTCTATATATTCACACATGTATTATGTTTCCGGTTAATACAATTCTAGCATGAATAATAAACATTTATCATGAAATAAGGAAATAAATAATAACTTTATTATTGCCTCTAGGGCATATTTCCTTCACAAAGGATAAGCCTGGACAAATTCTAATAATGAAGAAGGAGGTCCCGAGGACACATTGGGAATTATCGTCAAGCTAGTTTTCATCACGTTCGTAAGATTCTCGTTCGGTACTTTGATAATTTGATATGTGGGTGGACCGGCACTTGGGTACTGCCCTAACTTGGACAAGCATCCCACTTATGATTAACCCCTATTGCAAGCATCCGCAACTACAAAAAGGAGTATTAAGGTAAACCTAACCACAACATTAAACATATGGGTCCATATCAACCCCTAACGAAGCAACGCATAAACTAGGGTTTAAGCTTCTGTCACTCTAGCAACCCATCATCTACTTATTACTTCCCTATGCCTTCCTCTAGGCCCAAATAATGGTGAAGTGTCATGTAGTCGACGTTCACATAACACCACTAGAGGAAAGACAACATACATCTCATCAAAATATCGAACGAATACCAAATTCACATGACTACTAATAGCAAGACTTCACCCATGTCCTCAGGAACAAACGTAACTACTCACAAAGCATATTCATGTTCATAATCAAAGGAGTAATAATATGCATAAAGGATTTGAACATATGATCTTACACCAAGTAAACCAATTGGCATCAACTACAAGGAGTAATCAACACTACTAGCAACCCACAGGTACCAGTTTGTGGTTTTGATACAAGATTGGATACAGGAGATGAACTAGGGTTTTGAGAGGAGATGGTACTGGTGAAGATGTTGATGGAGATTGACCCCCTCCCGATGAGAGGATCGTTGGTGATGACGTTGGTGATGATTTCCCCCTCCCGGAGGGAAGTGTCCCCGGCAGAACAGCTCCGCCAGAGCCCTAGATTGATTCCGCCAAGGTTCCACCTTGTGGCGGCGGAGTTTCGTCTCGTAAGCTTGCCCATGATTTTTTTCCAGGGTAAAAGTGATGATATAGCAGAAGATGGACGCGGGAGGCTCACCAGGGGGCCCAGGAGATAGGGGGCCGCGCCCTACAGGGGGGGGCGCCCCCTGTCTCCTGGAGGGTGTGGGCCACCTGGCCTATTTCTTTCGCTCATAAATTCTTAATAAATCCAAAAAGTTGTTTCGTGGAGTTTCATGACTTTTGGAGTTGTGCAGAATAGGTTTCCAACGTTTGCTCCTTTTCCAGCCAGAATTCCAGCTGCCGGCATTCCCCCTCTTCACGGTAAACCTTGTAAAATAAGAGAGAATAGCCATAAGTATTGAGATATAATGTGTAATGACAGCCCATAATGCAATAAATATTGATATAAAAGCATGATGCAAAATGGACATATCACCTGGCTCCTGGGTTTTGCTACCTTACATTCCGTTTTATCGGCTAAGGCGGCCAAAGGAGAACTACTGCGATTGTGCCCTGGTTATTCCAGATGAGCACCTCAGTAGAGAAAGCCGAAAACTGACTATCATGATACAGTGAGAGACTAGTCAACCACTCGGTGACTCAGCGGAATCTTTGTGATTCCTCCGCATTAACAAAGTACCGGTTTCCCGGTCATGTATGTACGTGCACCGTATTCGGATGAAAGCGGAAGTAGCAGGGGCTATATAGTAGCCCCACCGTCAAACTCCTATGGCTAAGTGAAAGTGTTAAAGCTATATAGTCCGATTGCCTAGTTCGCTTCGCTATCACCTCCTTAATGTACCAAGACGTTGGATCAAGTGTGATTATGTGCCTTTTTCGAACATCCCCGCATTATATGCGTGGGGGCTGAAGCTGACGACTGCAAACTTTCAGGTTATATACATACATAAACGGCCGCACAGGAGGCATTATAATACTTCAGGCAAAAGTATAAACATAGCCTTTATAAGCCAAATAGCATTGTTTTTACAATTGAGATACATGTCACTCGAACATGGTACTCTTCGAGCACTGATCCTCTATTAAACGGGCGCCTTCTAGGACTTCTTCAAAATAGTGCTCGGCCGGGTCCTGGCATCCCGTCGGACCCCGGGTTGTAGTACCGGTGGCCTCCATCCCTTCCCAATATGTTTTAACACGGGCAAGAGCCATTCGCGCACCCTCTATGCACGCCGACCTCTTCACAGCGTTGATATATGACACAACACCAAGGAATTGTTGCACTAAACCAAAATAACTGTCTGGCCTTAGTCCCTTCAGCCAAAGATGATCCACGATAGACCTCATAGCAAGCCCGGACAACCTATGGAGCTCGGCCCATGCGGCCATCTTCTCGGCAGCGGACGTGTCGGGGAACTGAACTGCGACCAGAACAACCTTTCCACCTCATGATCTTTCTGATTTTTGAAAAACTTAGTCGCATCAGCAGTACTCTTTGCCAGGTCTGCATACGGGTCTGTAGCACTCCATAACTGATCCAGAGGAGCATACTTCGGATCTCCGAACTTCATCGGCAACAAAAAGGGCATCCCAACCACGATATCTCCGGCTTCACGAAGCTCCTCCCTTATCCCTCTAATTTCAGAGTGGGTTTCCTTGGCTACTTCTAAGGCCTTCTTCAGGTCAGTCGCTTTCACTTGGATTTCCATTTCAAGGAGCTCATATCGGCCGGCGGCATCTTTCAGCTCAACAGCCATCTTGGCCATTTTATCTTCGCTCTGGCGATGGGCAGCCCGCTCGGCTCTTAACTCTTCGGCTGCCTCTAGGGAGGCCGCATCACTTATCCTGGTTTGTTCCTTGGCTAGGGCAAGTTCCGCCCGAAGGGTCTCCACGGCAGTAGCTCCATCTGCAGCCACATCATATTATAGATACTAGCATCATGCTCCTCTTAATGTTTGCTGACAACCCAAGAAAACATACCCTGTGCCTCGTCAAGCCGCTTGTTCACAAGCGCAATGTCGGCATCCGCCACGTCAAGCTGCCGCCTCAGTTTGGCAAAATCAGCAGTCCGGTCAGCCGCCGGACCCTCAGCCGCCTGCACATAACGCAGCGTGATCATTTCCTGGGAGTATGATCCTCTGTTTGCCACCTCGGGATGGCAACCAGAGTCTCAGGGGCTACTATCTATACGGAGCACACATAGTGTGTGCGGTACAGCCGACAATATACATATTACTTTGCGTACCTCAAAGCCTTTGAGAAGGCTCGTAAAAGCTTCATTCAACCCGCTTTTGGCGGATGAAATCCTCTCAAACACCATACCCATTAAAGTACGATGCGCCTCTGAGATAGCCGCTCGCTCCAGAAGATACGTCAGTGTGTCCGGCTGTGCGCAGGGCAATCCCAGACTCTTCCTGTTACTCTCCTTGGGAGCCAAATACTCCGGGCTTTGGGCGGCCGAAGCGTTAACTTCTGGCCTTGACGGATCAGGAGAAATCCTCCTTGATGACACCTCAGGGTCGTCCACCCCACGGGGCGGGTAGGCAGGAGGTGGCGTTTCGCTCTCCATCATCCCCCGAAGAAGATCCCCCGAAGACGAACTCTGTTGAGAAGGGATACGAGCCGGACTGAAAGAGATGGGTTGGTTAGTGTTCTCAGAGATAAAGCAAGATATATTTACCAAAGTACTTTTGATTCACTTATAGCTCGGTGGAGGGCTGGCCCGCTTGCGGGCGCTGTGCGGTAAGGACACCCTCTCGGGCAAGGCCCCCTTGCGAGGGTTTCTTCCCTTATTTGGAAACCTCCGTTTCCAAGTCTTCGGAGATGGCCCTTTTCTTCCCGTGGGACGAGGGGATTTTAGATTCTCCTCCCCGACTATCCTCCTTCATGGAGACATTAACTCCCGGGGTTTGGATGTGTAATGTATGAATCTCACTCTCGGCTTCTCTATTCCTCCCTTCATCTTCTCCTAATGGCACTTGATAGGGTGCGCGCTCAAGCATCCTGGTTAGTACAGGATCCGGCGAGCCTTCGGGAAGAGGGGCCGAACACCTGATCCTCTCCGCCTTTCATATCCAGTCCTGGCCGAGAGCAATTTTTTAGATTTATGTTGTGTCAAATGTAAAGATAACATGTTCGGTCGCGGAATTACTTACTTGGGTATCTGGACGGTTGCAGTTGAGACCCGCATCCTCGGTGGTGTCCGGACACTTTGTTTGTGATTCGAAGAACAACCTGTACATCCCTTCGAGCGTCATGCCGAAGAATTTTTGAATAGTTCGCGGTCCTTCCGGGTTGAACTCCCACATACAGAGAGATCGACGTTGGCACGGCAGTATCCGATGAACTAGCATTGCTTGCATTACCTTGACAAGACTGACATCCCTCTTGAGAAGATCCCGAATGCGGATTTGCAATGTATGTACGTCATTAGCTGGCCCCCAGTCCAGTCCCTCATTGACCCATGGCGCCAGTTGAGGCGGAGGGCCCGAGCGGAAGGCAGGGGCGGCCACCCACTTTGTGCCTCGGGGAGCTATGATATAGAACCTCTCCCGTTGCCATAAGTCGGACACCTCCAGGAAGGAACCCTTTGGCCATAGGGCATCGGCGCCTTTGCTTATTATAGCGCCTCCGCACTCCACGTGTCGCCCATCAATCATCTTTGGCTTTGTATTGAAGGTCTTGAGCCATAGGCTGAAGTGTGGGGTGATGTGGAGGAAGGCTTCACACACGATGATAAACGACGAGATGTGAAGGATGGAATCCGGAGCTAAGGGGCCCGACCTGGCCAGGCCTAGTGCCTTCTGAAGTGCTCTCAGTTTTGTATATTCTTTTGTCGGCGCGTTTATTTGCACTGATGGCAAACTTTGATGCCCAGTGGATGTAATATGTGTAATAGCTATGATAGCCTAGCGCAAGTTGCTTGCTTATTTATTTCCTCGTTGTCTTGTTTATTTGTTTGCTTATAGTTAGTGCAGTTCTTTTTCCGTAGTTTTCTAGTGGCCGCAATAACTATTTTTTAAAACTAGGCCACAATAACCATGGGCTACATATTTACTGTAGTGACACTAGTGTAAGTGCATCTAGTGCCCCTTAGTGATTTTGGTGTATTGAAGACTTATAGGTTAAGGGACTAATATGTTTGTGAGTGTACACAGGCTCTATAAGTGGATGAGGAGTTTGATATTTACAGTGAAAGTCAACCCCTAAAAATGAATGTCTTCAGCTGAAGACTTTGGTTGTCCTGAAGACTTTGAAAGTGATGAAATTGGTGCGACCTTGAAGACTTGGATATTCATGCGAGGATTATGAAGCGTGAAGACTTTTGTTTTCATAGTTTCATTCTCTTTCTTGAGTCATAGGAAACACCGTACTGTTAAAGGGGGTCGAGGTGATACTAAGGAAACTGATTTCCAAGTGATGCTCATCTCAAAATCCTACACCTACCCAATCCTTTCGAGTTAAGCCATTGGAAATCTCATATTAGTTCAGCCAATTTCTTCACTGACAGATACAAAGATCTTTTGGTCTTTGAGGACTTTTTTCTGACTGAGGAGTTAGGAATTCGCCAGTGCAGATTGCCTACATAATGAGGAACATGATAGCCCTGAGGATTTTGAACCTCAAATCCGCCTATTGTTGTGCTACGCGCCAGCTGTCCAAAATATCCTACCACCTAACGGTCATATCCTTGAAGGGCATTTATGTCTTATCATGTCAGGCTGCTCCCTAGGCTATAAATAGCCGCCCACTACAACCACTAGCTGGTTGGCTGCTCCGAGAGAAACTGACACTTGTCATTTGAGAGCATCCCATCCTCCGAGGACTTTGAACAAAAATCATCAAGTGAGGAAAACCCAAACCCAAAAACCCAAACCTACAAACCCAAAGTGATTGAGCATCATTGAAGAGATTGTTCCTGTGTGGAACCGACGCTTGTTACCTTTGAGGACTGTGTATCCTCCAGACGGTTAGGCGTCATGGTCTAAGCATCCAAGAGGAATTGTGGATCGCTGAGTGACCAAGTCTGTGAAGGTTTGGAAGTCACCTGTGAAGACTTACCACGAGTGTTGGGCGAGGTCTGTGTGATCTTAGCTCAAGGAGAATACAGTGAGGACTGTGTGTCCGGGACTGTGTGTCCTTGAGTTTAAATACTCAGCCGCTCCAACCAGATGTACAACTGTCACAACAGTTGGAACTGGTCTACCAAATCATTGTCTTCACCAAGCCTACTGGTTCTATTTCCTCAACCCTTTCATTTCCTCATTCATGTGTTGATGAACCTGATCATTACTATTTGAAGACTTTGACTGAAGACTTTCTGTAGTTCCTCAACCCTATTTCTTCGGTCACATTGTCTTCAACCTGCTTATCCCGTGTTTACGCTTTCTGTACTCTAGGTCCATCTTTCATTTCATCATGATGACTATGCTATTGCTCTGTGATGGTTATACCTGAGTACTTATTCCGCTGCTAGTTGTTCATTACTTAGGAATTTCCTCACCCTGAAATTCTTTAGTGACGAATTTGTAAAAATCGCCTACTCACCCCCCTCTAGTTAACTTAACGCACTTTCAATTGGTATCAGAGCAAGGTACTCCCTTGTTCTGTGTGATTATGGTTTAGGCACCTGGAGTTTCAGTTATGTCGACTACAAGTATGATCAAGGTCTCGGCTGGGTGTCCTACCTTCAATGGGACGGACTACCCCTACTGGAAGAACAAGATGCGCATGCATCTTGAGGCAATTGATAACAATCTCTGGTATGTTATGGAAAATGGCATTCCCTCAGTCACTCCGTTTGTGAATGCTGCTTATGTGAAGAGAATCAAGCAATTCGATTCTCAAGCGAAGAATATCATATGTGGCAATCTGAGCAAAGGACAGTACGGCAGAGTAAGTGCCCTGGAAACTGCCAAGATGATTTGGGACAGGCTTTCCGAGGTCAACGAAGGAGTCTCAACTCAACGTGACTCCCGAGTTGATGTTCTTTGCAATCTCTTCAACCACTTCAAAAGACTCGACAACAAAAATGTTCAGCAAACCTTCGATCGCCTCACTGACATCTCAAATGAGCTTCAAGCACTTGATGCCACTGACATCCCGACCATGAGGTGGTGAAGAAATTGCGAGATCACTTGATTCCTCATTCGATACTCTTGCACTAATGATACAAGAGCGAGCTGATTACAAGTCACTAGATCCCGCTGATATCCTCGAGAGGCTAAACACTCATGAGTTCCAGCTTGCTGAGAAGAGAGACCTCTATGGACCGAGCTATGGAAGATCACGTGCACTGAATGCCAAGGAAGTCTCTGAGACTGAAGCTGAAGATTCTGGTAGCAGCAATGGTGATCCTGAAGAACTGAGCCAGGAGCTAGCAATGCTCATGAGGAAATTCCAGAAGTTCTCTCGCCGCGGTCGCTTTGTAAAGTCTTCAAGAAATGATGATTCCTCGTCTCGTGACTACAAAAAGAGAACTTGTAGGAAATGCAAGAAACCTGGTCACTACATGTCTGATTGTCCTCTGTGGGAAAAGGAATCAAAGAAGAAGAAGTACAAAGATGACAATTCTGATGACTCAAAGAAGAAGAAGAAATCTTCAAAGTCTTCATCATCAAAATCTTCAAAGTCTTCATCTCACAAGAAGAGCAGTTCCAAGAAGGCCCAGACATTCATTGGCAAGGAAATGGACTCTAAAGCTGAATCTAAGGATAATGTGGAAGAGGAGGAATCTGAGGAATTGGACTCTGGTGTGGCGAGCTTAGCCCACACTACTGCTTATGTCAGCAAGTTTATCTCCAACACTAAAGAAAATGACCTCCCCAACTCTGCTGACAAGAGCGTCGATGACTATGATCCCACCTACTGCTTCATGGCAAAAGGTGCCAAGGTACTCAAACATTCCCCCTCTGACTCTAGTGCGGATGAATCTGATGAAAATCTCAAGCCTAGCTATTCCAAACTTGCTAAAATAGCTGTTAAACAACAGAAGGCTTTAGAAAAGATTTAAAATCTACTAGACAGAAGCGATGACCTGTTGGGTGAGGAATTGAATCGAACCAAGACTCTGACAGATAATCTTTAGAGACTTCAGGCTAGGTTTGACAACCTTCAAAATCATCATAACACTCTCCTAACTGATCATGAGAAGCTTTCTTATGAATTTCTTCAGAGAAAGCAAGATCTTGAGAAGTTAAAATTGAGTTATGAAGATCTTCAGAAGGAAAACGATTCGTTGCTTGCTCAACAGATCAGCTCCGCTCGGGAAGAATTTATTCCACCATGTCTAAAATGCATTGAGCGTGAATCTACTAATTCATCACCTGAATGTTCAAATTCTTCTATTGCTGCAAATTCTTCAACTGTCTCTATGGTCACAAATTCCTCATCTGAGGATACCACAAGAATCACTAACGATAATGCCGGGTTGAAGGAATTGTATGTGACAGGCATTTACAAAAGTCTCAAAGGGCATCAGACTCTATGTGATCTGCTCAAAAGGTAGATCTTGAATAGGAACCCTAGGAAAGAGGGTATTGCCTTTGAGAGGAAACTTAATGCTGATGGGACCTATTGGACACCTGAGCAGTATCCCAAAACCTCATGGGTTGCTGCAAAAGGACCTCCTGTAGATCCATGCACTCTATCTGGCTTTACTTCTGATTCTTCATATTCCTCTGATGAGTCATTTGACTCCAACTATAAATTGTTCAAGAATCAGAATGGTGAAGTATTTGCTCGATATGTTGGAACTAACTGCAGGAACGGTCCCCCTATGAAGAAAATCTGGGTTTCCAAAAGGTGCCTTGAAAATATTTAGGTGAATGTCATCATGGCACCACCTATGAAGAATAGGAACCCCATATCAAATTCTTCATATGGATCAAATTCCTCACACGGATCAAAATCCTCATATGAACATCATCGTGGTAACACTTCTGTTTCGCAGGGAAAGTCTAAAGGCCATGAATATGTGCACTATTCTTCAAACCATTATGTTCATAAGTCCTCGAAGAATTTCTCTGCTTATTCATATGCTTATCCTAACCACTCTTCTGGGAAACGAAGTGCACTGGCTTCAATGCCTTCTTTTTCTTCTGGAGCTCGCAGAATGATGAATTCTTTGCCACCCCTCGAGATGTGTGTGGTGAAGAAAAAGAACTAATCTCTTATGCAGGGTCAGGTCCCAGACAAACTTAATCGTCCGAAGAATTTACTGGAGACCTGAATGTGCTTGAATGGACACAAGCTAATCATGAAGAAATGAATCCCTCATTTCTCATGTCCTAATATTACTATTGGTGTTGATGAAATTGATATCATATTCTTCACTGATGAAGTAGATGGGTTCGTAAGTTGCACTAATTCATCTGCAGGATGAACAACCTAAAGCTACTGAGTGGGTCCTCGATAGTGGATGTACAAACCACATGGCCGGTGATAGGAAATTGTTGATGAACACTAATTTGTCACCATCTCATCTGAAGCATATCACCTACGCTGACAAAGGAAAAAAGCAAGGTATTGGGTGTACGTAAGGTTGTGATCTCAAAGGATAGACACATGGACAAAGTCATGCTTGTCGAGTCCTTAGGATTCAACCTCTTGTCTGTCTCAATGCTTTGCGATCTTGATATGGTTGTCGTCTTTGGCAAATATCGTTGCATTGTGCTGATGGAATCTCACAATTCCAAAATCTTCAAAGGCTTTAGGAAAGGAGACTTGTATATTGTTTATTTCTCTACAGGACCACAACCTGCCACATGTCTACTTGCAAAAGCTTTAGAATGCTGGCTATGGCATCGATGACTTGGTCATGCTGGGATGAGGAACTTGCATACACTCGTGAAGAAGAAGCATGTCATTGGCATCGAGGGTGTCAAATTCCTCAAAGATCATCTTTGTGGGGCTTGTGAGGCTGGAAAGATCACCAGAGCCAAGCATCCCTTGAAGACTATCATGACCACGTCTCATCCCTTTGAATTACTTCATATGGATCTCTTTGGCCCTACTCATTATGCCGCATTCTCTAGTTCTGCATCATTATATGGCTTTGTCATAGTTGATGACTATTCTCGTTACACATGGGTACATATCATCACTTACAAAAATGAAGTGCAGGAAGTCTTCAGATGAATTTCATCAAGAGCTTCTACTAACTTCAGTGTGAAGATCAAGCATATCAGGAGTGATAATGGAACTGAGTTTAAGAACACTGGTCTCGATGAATATCTTGATATACTTGCTATTACTCACGAGTTATCTGCTCCCTATACTCCTTAGTAGAATGGCGTTGTGGAGTCAAGAAAAGAACTCTTGTTGAGATGGCTCGCACCATGCTTGATGAATACAAGACACCTCAGTGCTTTTGGCCTGAAGCCATTGATACTGCATGCCACATCATCAACAGGGTATATCTTCACAAATTCTTCAAAAAGACCTCATATGAACTCCTCACTGACAAGAAACCCAATGTAAGTTATTTCAAAGTCTTCGGTGCTAAATGCTGGATTAGAGATCCTCACAATCACTCTAAATTTGCACCGAAAGCACGTGAGGGTTTTATGCTTGGTTACGGAAAGGACTCGCACACCTTTAGAGTCTTCAACACCAATCATCACAAGATTGTTGAAACTGTAGATGTGCGGTTCGATGAAATTAATGGCTTGCAAAAAGAGCGCCTACCTCATGTGCTAGATGAAATGTCACCTGAGGAAGCCATCAAGTTCAAAGCTACTGAGGATATCATCTCTACTGAAGAATCTGCGAAAGAAGTCATTCCGGATCATGAAGAAAATCACACTGGTGCTGCTGAATAAACTGGTCCTGAAGAAATTGCTGGGCTTAAGCAAATTCGTCAACCCACACATCTTCACATTGCAAACGAAGTGCAGATCGAGAAGATCATCGATGACATCAACACACTAGGTCTCTCACGCGCTCAAAAGATTCACATTTATCTAACTTTTGTGGGCATTTTGCGTTTGTCTCTATCACAAAGCCCACTAAAGTTGATGAAGAATTCATGGAATCTGAGTGGATTCAAGCCATGCAAGATGAATTGCATCAATTCGAGCTCAACAATGTGTGGGAGCTTGTCAAGCGACCAAACCCAGGCAAGCACAACATCATCGGTACCAAATGGATCTACCGCAACAAACAAGATGAAAATGGCCTTGTGGTGAGGAATAAGGCTCGTCTTGTAGCTCAAGGCTACACACAGGTTGAAAGAATTGATTTCGATGAAATGTTTGCTCCTGTTGCTAGACTTGAGGCTACTCGCATATTACTTGCTTACGCTAACCACCATAATATCATCTTACATCAAATGGATGTGGAAAGTGCATTCCTCAATGGTAAGCTTTAGGAAGAAGTATATGATGCTCAGCCACCAGGTTTTGAGGATCCAAAATTTCCAGATCACATCTACAAATTCAACAAGGGCCTCTATGGCCTCAAGCAAGCACCTAGGGCGTGGTATGACACACTGAAGGAATTCCTCATGAAGAAAGGCTTCAGACCCGGTTCACTTGATCCAACTCTTTTCACCAAATCATATGATGATGAATTATTCGTGTGCCAAATATGTGTTTATGATATTATCTTTGGTTGTACTAACCAACGTTACAGTGACGAATTTGCCTATATGATAAGTGAAGAATATCAAATGTCCATGATGGGAGAACTGAAATTCTTTTTAGGTCTTCAAATTCGTCAACAATACAATGGCATATTCATCTCTCAGGAGAAATACCTCAAGGATGTATTGAGGAAATTCGGCATGCAAGATTGCAAAGGCGTCAAAATCCCTATGCCTACAAATGGCCATCTATGCACTGATGGAAACGGTAAAGACTTCGATCAAAAGGTATACCGCTCCATGATTGGCTGCTTATTGTACCTATGTGCATCTAGGCCGGATATTATGCTTAGTGTTTGCATGTGTGCCCGATTTCAAGCTACACTGAACGAATCACACCATAAGGCTGTGAAGCATATTCTTCGATATCTAGCTCACACACCAACACTTGGATTATGGTATCCCAAGGGCTCTCCCTTTGATCTCATTGGATATTCAGACTCTGACTATGCTAGTGATCGGGTGGACGGCAAGTCAATGGCAGGCACATGTCATTTCCTTGGACGATCCTTGGTATGTTGGTCCTCAAAGAAGCAGAACTGTGTATCACTCTCTACTGCTGAAGCTGAGTACATTGCTGCTGGATCTTGTTGTGCTCAATTGCTATGGATGAAGCAAACCCTCAAGGACTATGGCATCAATGTGAAGAATGTGCCACTCTACTGCGACAATGAGAGTGCTATCAGGATTGCTCACAACCCAGTTTAGCACTCGAAGACAAAGCACATCGAGATTCGTCATCATTTTCTTCGTGACCATGTGTTGAAGGGCGACATCTCCATCGACCATGCAAATACTGAAGACCAGCTGGCCGATATCTTCACAAAGCCCTTAGATGAGAAGAGATTTGTGTGAGCTAAATATCTTAGAATCTTTGAGTGTTCTTTGAAAAGGACACACATCCTAACACTTATGCAAACTTGATGACTTAGATGTGCAACACACGAAGTAACGTTTTTCTTCAATCAATGAAGACTAACCCTCTAAGTGTGAATAAATTAATGAAGAATTTGATTCTCAGAACCCTACAACAATTGTACGTGGTGTCTGAAATCATCATTCTTATACGGTGGGTTATGCCACCAACCAAAGTTAAAATCTTCAATTTGAGTTTGTCATTTCTGAAATTCCTCAGTTTTTCAAATTCTTCAACTTTGCAAATTCTTCACTCTTTCCGTCATTGTTCTTCATTGACTATATATACACTTGAGTTTTTATGTCCTTTATAGAATTCACTTATTGCTAATTCTTCGAGTTGATTTTTTTTTGCTAAGGGAATGTGATCGGACCCTTTCCCCTCTATGCTAAACTCAACCGAGTCTGTTCACAAATTCTTCATGTGTGTTCTATTTGAAACCCGTTCAAAATCTTCATTGTGTCCTTGTCAGCTGAAGAAATTGCGAACGAGACTTTAAAAATTGGTATCTGAATTTTCGGCTTTTGCCGCTCAAACCGTTACACATCCCATGATAAGAGTTATCTATTCACCCACGATCTTACACGATCTCCACCACACTGTACGTGGGTGACACATGTAGCTAGGATGAGAAGGGTCAGGGGCACGTTCGTCCATTTTCCTCGGGCGAGCGGTTTTTTCATTGCAGCTATAAATACCCCTCACCCTCCTCAGACTGCATTTACCCCGCTCGATCTCACTCCCCTCGCTCGAGCTCTCAAGCCCTAGCGTCGCCGAGGAATCTTCACTCTGCTGCCACCGTAGCTGTCTTCCTCTGCCAAGTTTGGGCATGGAAGATCTGGACTGAAGAACTTCCAAATCTACACTCTTAGTTCATTGTGTTCTTCGTCAAGGGTAATTAAAAGTTACTTTTACTGCCTTTGTTGATTTTGATGATTTCCATAAAATCTTCAAAAGGTGTTTATTCTTCAACTTCCACACTCTAAACACCTCACACAATCATCGATTCTTGATCTGTTTCTCTAAGTGACGTTTTTCTCAAGATTCCTCAATTGTGTGAATTTCAAAATCCATACAACTCTAGAACCTAAGTCAAAGAACGCTGAGTGAAATTCTTCAAGACATATCTGGTCCATTTCCTCAAACTTGTTCCTTTTTGCAAAAACTTCTGAGAATGCTATGACCTCTCCAAATTCTTCGCACCTATACTCTGTTCACAGGTACACATGTCTGCTGTTGAATCACTAGGTTCTCATCAACTTAACTCATTTGCAGCATTCCCCGAAGAAAAGCTGCATACTTCTTCAGAGAACTCAATAGTTCAAATTTCTTAACTGAAGAAAATGGCAGATGGCAAAAGACCTCAGAAGGGAGGAAAGAAAGTGGAAATCAACACTGCTTTTGAGATCCCTGCTGACATTTATGCAGGGTACTGCATGCCTAATAAGGCAACTCATGGAAAGGAAACAAAGAATGAGCGCAAGGTGCGCATACAGAAAATTGAACGAAGATGGGCACGAGAATGGAGGGAGTACAGATATGTTACTCCAAAATATATGAAGAAATTCGCTCTAAACCCTCCTTACCCAAGACGTCCATTAGCACCTGGCCAAAGAGCTGATCCCACAAGCATCAAACGTGGTGAGGATTATGCTAATGAATGGGCCAAGCGGCAAGCCAAGTTGGCCAAACAGGCCAAAGAAGCAGTGAGGAAATTCAATGAAGATTCTGCTGCTGCCGCTGCTGAGGCTACCACAAGCAAGAAGGCTATGCCCAAGAAGCTTGCTCGCAAACCTCCGAGCTTAGCAATTCCCTCACGGGCAAGCTCATCTGTGCCCTCACGGCAAAATCCCTCAAGCTACTCCAGTTCCTCCTGTTGCAAAACCCTCAGCTCCTCCGGCAAAGTCCTCAGCACCTATGCATCTCGCCACGTGCCAAAGGACAATTGTCATCTCAATTGCCTCAGGAGCTTCTACAAGTTCTTCAGCTCCTCCTCTATCTTCAAAAAGCCCCACTTTGCTGAAGACCAAGGCCACTGTAGGACGAGGCGCTAGACCAAGTCCTCACAAGAAGCAAGTTGCCTTCCAAGTACCATCTGATGATGATGAAGCTGATGATGAAGAATTGACCGAAATCATCAAAAATAGATAGCAAAGGGCCGCTAGAGCCACGGGCACTGTTGTGCCTCTTCTATTGGATCCAAAGAAGATCCTGGATTTCATTGACCTCTGGCACAACGACCCAAACACTCCTTTGCCAGAGTTAGACCTCACTCCTGGACAAAGTCACATGTTGACGGCTTTCATCTTAGAAGAGAAATGGAAATATGAACAAGCCAGGACTATGAAGAAAGCCCAGTACAAGAAACAACGTTATCTGAAGGACAACGTGCTCATGCTATCGCCTGAACAACTCATCGCTCTGCAATCTGAGATCAAAAAGCTCGGTGGTGAATTTGACGCCTACAAGGCAGAATGACTGGGAGCCAAAGTCAGATTCGTCAAAATGGCGAAAGGACTCACTTGTAATGTTGCTGATCCAACGCACATTGAAATTCCTCAGGCTGAAGCATATGCTCAGCAAACTGAAGAACATGCCAGCACCGCTGATGAAAATCAGGTTGCTGATGAAACTGCAAGCACCAGGGCTAAATAAATTCCAGCCGCTGAAGAAATTGCCAGGGCAACCACTAGTGTTGCGCCTGAAGAACAAGTCAGGCTAGCTGAAGCATTTGAAGATGCGCCTGCAGAAGCTGAACAAGACAAGACAACTGCATTAGTTGTGCCTGAAGAAATTTCTCCAATTTCCTCTGCTCCTCCTGCACCAACGCCAACACCAACTCCAATTCTTCCTTCTGCTTTGGAAGTGAAGAAAACAAAGGCTGCGGAGTGAGCTGCTCTGAAGAAAAGGAAAGCATCCACTTCCTCAGAATCTTCTGCACCCAAGAAGGCAAAGATTTTAACAAGCTCACTTGAGAACCCAATTGATGTTGTTTCTCTCTCAAGCATGCCTTCAAAGGAAATCATTCCTTTTGGCGAAGACTATGTGATTTTCAAGTGAATTTGATGAAGAAAATCCTTCTGTTGCTTCGACAGAGCAAATGGATGAAGAAATTGAAGTGGACACTTTCACTTCAACTCCTCAGGTATCATTGCCACTGCCTGAGTTCACAGCTGATGAGGCAAGCGTTGAAGAAATGGAAGAATATGAAGATGTGGACATTGGGAGCACCACACCTGTGATGAATGATGACTTTTAGGAAAGTCTGCAACCCAACTCTCCTTTGTTCACGCCACTGCAACAAACTCCTCAGTCCCCAGTACCTACTGAAGTTCAAATGGGCTCTGATAAAATTCACACTGAGCCTTCCAATCCTGAAGAAATTCCAGCCACTAGTGCTGATGACAAAACTGCTAAAGAAATGGAGACCCTGGCTGCTACTGAAGCAGAAGCTGAAATTCCTCAGCCTGCAGCCCAGAGATTGAGATTCCTGAGGTTGTGCTGCAATTGACTGATGCTCCTCAGCCGAAGCCAAAGAATCCATTCTCGAAGGTGCCAAAATTCAAGGCTGATGACTTCTTCCATGAGCATGTGTTCTTCACCGGCTACAACCCTTATGACTTTGCTCGTCTTAGAAGGAAGCATTTCTGGACTGCCAGCCAAGCAAACTTCTATTCTTCATTGTTTTTCAATAAGGACAAAATCTTCGATCATGCGCATATTCCTCACATGGACATGGAATCACTACCATGCTTCACACCAGTGCTCAGTGTTCTTCATGATGCTGGACTGCTCAACTTTTGCACAGACATATGTGATTGGAATGAAGAACTCATTCTAGTTCTATGCGATGCTGCACATCACCGGAACTATTGAAGATGTCAACTCTTGGGTGTTGGACTGGATGACAGAGAACACTCATTTCAAAGCACCGACCTCTAAATTACTTCATGCCCTGCCTGTCAGTCCTCCCCTTGAAGGTGCCAGTCGTATTTATCATGAACCTAAGCTATCTGATCACTACATGCAAGTACTGATGAAGCCACTAAAGCATGGTCAAGCCCCAAGGACCAAATTCGTCGTGAAGGAATTGCTACATGTGCCTCGGACTTTCTATCGCATTTTCACCAAGACATTGAGTCCAATCAAAGGCCATAACTCAAATGATGAAGAAGTTGTTGGCATCATGAAGAACCTGCTATTCAATATCATGCATGGTATCCCAATAAACTACCATGACTTCTTCATGCACACTATGGAAAACGTTGCACTGTCTCCCTTTGAATTGAAGCCTTATGCTCCCTGGATTATGAGATTCCTCAGATCAAGGTCTTCAATCAACTACAAGGCTGACACACTTAACCATGGCAGTTACTTGCCCCCTATTGAAGTCCTCAAGCAGACATTTTCCTCAGCTGATGAAAAGGGCAAGGCCACTGCAATTGTTGATGAGGGCATTCGTCCATTGGATGGACAGTTCGGCAAAGCGGCATCGTATTCCACCAATGATGACTCTACCACTCATGATTCTGTCGCCAATGCCTCAAAGCAAAGTCCTCAAGCCACAACTCCAAGGGTGATGACTGATCATGAGCTTCTCCTCAGTCTTCATCAGAAGGTCGATCGCAATCACAAATGGGTCAAGCATTAGTTTGGTTCAATTCTTCATAACATGACTGCTACGAATAATTCAGTGAAGAAGAACCATTACTACCTCAATGAAGTTTTTGATCGCACCTGGGTTGTTCTGACTCATCTCTACGATGATGAGGATCTCAAGCAGATGGGCTTCAAGCAGGACTTCAGCTGGTCTAAGCCTCCGGCGATGAAATTCAAGAAAGTCGAAGTTCCTCCCTTGGTGCCCAGCTCATATTCTTCATCGCGCGAGACCGATGAAAATGAAGACTTGGACGACACTGTAGTAGGCCCTACTCCAACAACCTACCCCAACAACGCTGGCACTCCTCCATTAACCTCATGATGATATTCTTTAGGGGCTTTAGTCCTCATTTTTCGTCCCTTTTGGTCATTTGATGACAAAGGGGGATAAATTTGACTTAGTCTTCAAACGGGTCTATCTATATGGGTGTTTTTTTGTTAAGTTGCAACTCTCGCTCCTCTGAAGTGTTTGTTGAATGAGTTGTAAACTTAAGTCTGGTGGTGACATGATACTTTTGCTCTGTTTTTCTCCATGCTATTTCCTCATATATGCTATGCACGCATGCTGAATTACATCAGTCACCAACTCACCATATTTCATCAAGCATTTCAAATTCTTCATTCGATATGTTAAATGCGCGTATGAATTACAGGGGAGATCTCCATGATTCTACTCTTCAAATGTGCATTGCTTCAAAAGCACATTCCTCACTATGCACATCTTCAAGGGGAGTTCTTCTATATCTTGCAATCAAATTCCTCAATATTGAGCACTTTCAATTCATATGTGTATCCCCGTTGAAAACTTAACCTATATTGTCATCAATCACCAAAAAGGGGGAGATTGTAAGTGCATCTAGAGCCCCTTAGTGATTTTGGTGTATTAAAGACGTATAGGTTAAGGGACTAATATGTTTCTGAGTGTATACAGACTCTATAAGTCGATGAGGAGTTTGATATTTACAGTGAAAGTCGACCCCTAAAAATGAATGTCTTCAGCTGAAGACTTTGGTTCTCCTGAAGACTTTGAAAGTGATGAAATTGGTGCGACCTTCAAGACTTGGATATTCATGTGAGTATTATGAAGCGTGAAAACTTTTGTTTTTGTAGTTTCATTTTCTATTTCTTGAGTCATAGGAAACACCGTACTATTAAAGGGGGTTGAGGTAATACTAAGGAAACTAATTTCCAAGTGATGCTCATCTCAAAATCCTACACCTACCCAATCCTTTCGAGTAAAGCCATTGGAAATCTCATATTATTTTAGTCAATTTCTTCAGTGACAGAGACAAAGATCTTCTGGTCTCTGAGGAATTTGTACTGACTAAGGAGTTAGGAATTCGCTAGTGCGGATTGCCTACACAGTGAGGAACATGATAGCCCTGAGGAAATCAAACCTCAAATCCGACCATTGTTGTGCTAAGCGCCAGCTGTCCAAAATATCCTACCACCTAACGGTCATATCCTTGAAGGGCATTCATGTCTTATCATGTCGGGCCGCTCCCTAGGCTATAAATAGCCGGGCCCTACAACCACTAGCTAGTTGGCTGCTCCGAGAGAAACTGACACTTGTCATTTGAGAGCATCCCATCCTCCGAGGACTTTGAGCAAAAATCATCAAGTGAGGAAAACCCAAACCTACAAACCCAAAGTGATTGAGCATCATTGAAGAGTTTTTTCCTGTGTGGAACTGACGCTTGTTACCTTTGAGGACTGTGTATCCTCCAGATGGTTAGGCGTCATGGTCTGAGCATCCAAGAGGAATTGTGGATCGCCGAGTGCCCAAGTCTGTGAAGGTTTGGAAATCACCTATGAAGACTTACCACGAGTGTTGGGCGAGGTCTGTGTGATCTTATCTCAAGGAGAATACAGCGAGGACTGTGTGTCCGGGACTGTGTGTCCTCGAGTTTAAATACTCAGCCGCTCCAACCAGACATACAACTGTCACAGCAGTTGGAACTGGTCTACCAAATCATTATCTTCACCAAGCCTACTGATTCTATTTCCTCAACCCTTTCATTTCCTCATTCATGTGTTGATGAACCTGATCATTACTGTTTGAAGACTTTGACTGAAGACTTTCTCTATTTCCTCAACCCTATTTCTTCAGTCACATTTTCTGCAGCCTGCTTATCCTGTGTTTACGCTTTCTATACTCTGTGTCCGTCTTTCATTTCATCATGATGACTATGCTATTGCTCTGTGATGCTTATACCTGAGTACTTATTCTGTTGCTAGTTGTTCGTGACTTAGGAATTTCCTCACCCTGAAATTCCTCAGTGACGAATTTGTAAAAACCACCTATTCACCCCCCCCCTCTAGTCGACTTAACGCACTTTCAACTGGGCCTCCTACGGGCCGTAGAAACAATGGGCCTTCTACGGGCCGTAGAAACAATGGGCCTTCTATGTGTCGTAGGAACACTGGGCCTTCTACGGGCCGTAGAAACAATAGGCCTTCTACGGGCCAAATCATCAATTGGACTTATACGGGCTGTATGATCGATTGGCCAAACATGGGCCAATAACAGGCCGCATTATGGCCGTCAACGAGCTAGAGTTGGAATCGTTCGTTCATGGGCCAACCATAATGGGACGTCTTTAATAGGCCGTATTTGGTGATGCTATGAAAACGGCCCAACGTATTAACGGGCCACAAACGGGCCGACTGTAACCACGGGCTGAATTTGGCTCACAAGCAGAAAATGACAGTAACGGGCTGTAAGTAACCAAATGTTGGAAATGAGCCCACGAATAAATAGGGCCCTGAGAAGGCCGAAGATAACATGGGTTGCAAACGGCCCAACGGAATAATGGGTCATTAATGGGTATAAAGTGAAACATTGTTCATTACAGGCCAGTTTCACCACGGGTCGTTAATGGGCCCAGAGTTACAAAGGGCCTCATATGGGCCAAAATACGTCGTGGGCCATACATGGGCCAGAACTTAAAACGGGCTGGAATCATATTGGACGGCCCAGATGATGCTACTGGGCCTAATTCGGATAGGTTGTAATGGGCCCTGGGTTAGCGGACTGTAGATGGGCTATATGCGAACAAGCCGTTAACAGGCTTTCTGTGGGCCAGCCTGCCACCTTTTGACCAAGTCAAACGGGACGGCCTTTTCACAGGAATGGGCCTCTATTGGGCCGTGCCACGTGTCGATGTTTCATAGGCGCCTTTGGTCCAATGAGTGGATGACATTTGTCCCAATGGTGAGCCGACACGCGTTTCCTCTAGCCAATGATGATTTTACACGTGGAAAATCCCCATTGGTCGGGGCTGTTAATGGGTTATCGGATCCAAAACTAGACCCGATAGCTTAACGGCGTTCCGTTACGGTGGATGCCACTTGTCGGTCACCCTTGACGAAAGCACTTCTATGACGCACGATTTATCGTCATGGAAGTGGACACTTCCATGATGATAATTGTGGTAATGTCATGGAACACTTCTATGAGAGCACAGGTATGACTATCTTGATTCTGTCATAAAATCCTCATGGATGTACATGCATGACTAGAAACGTGACCTACTGTGACAAACACGTATCATCACGGAAGTGTTTTTTTGTAGTGCACCCACCGAGGCTCCTCACAGTTTAGCAACTCTCGGCCGTCGGATCTGTTTTCTGATGCTTTTTCGGCCGTCAGATCGTGCGTTGGGAGGAGCTGGGTCGTCGGATCGAGCCCGCGCTCCTGTGGCAACGAACAATCTGCTCTCCACCGAAAATATCTCATGCCACCGCCATAAGTGCCCCGCTGAGGGCATTCTCATCTTTTCATGTCCCACCTATTCGTGCATGTTGGACGCTGGCTGGCCCATGGTAGGATGAGGCGGGGAAGGCCCCGATTGGGTGAGAACCCTAGCCTCCATCCCCTCCCTTCTCCCCCTCGTGTCGCCTCCCTCATCTTGTCCCATCGCTCCTGCTCCCCCTCGCACCGCCTCCCTCATCCTCTCCCGCCGCTACTGCTCCCTCTTGCGCCGCCCCCAGCCTCCTTACCTGGACACGGCGACCATGAGCGCCAGCGAGAGGAAGAAGGCGGGCGGCTGGGCACTGCCATACGAGGGGCCCAGCAGCCACCTCTGCGCGACTTGCGCATGTGCCATCGCCATCACCACCAACACCAGGACAAAGTCCACGGTCGCGCACCGCCATCTCGCCGGGAGAAGCGTCAGCTGCCAAGACGGTCGTCCACGTCATTGTTGCTGTTGTCTTCGCCCCGACAGACCGTCTCTCCGGTGCAGACTCCTCCTTTGACCTCAACATCGGCAAGTGGAACAACATCTTCTATGTACGTATGTGCAACCCTCCGCCCCTTAATCCCCAAAGCCTCCCTTTTTCTTGGTTCATATTTTGCCTAAGAAATCTCCGTGTGCTGGCGCTCTGTTCAGCAATTCAGGACGGGGTAGAAGGAGATCAGCACGCGGCTATCCGCCAGCACATACAGGGAGGGCGACATCACACTACTAGGGAAAAGCCTAGTAGTAGCGCGGGTTTTTGGCCTACCAGCAGCGCGGGTGACAGCGCTACTACTACGGCGCTATAGCTAAAGGTTAGCAGTAGCGTGGGTCTACCCGCGCTACTGCTATATCCATTTAGTAGTAGCACTTCCTGGAAAGGGCACTATTGGTAATTACTAGTAGTGCTTCTCGCAGACTGCGCTACTACTATTATTCTGTATTCTATTTTTATTTCATGTTGTATTCATACACCTTTACACAAGTTTTCATACAGTAGCAATTTAGAGATTGTCTTTACATCATAATGAGTTATTACATCACTGGGTGAAAGAACCGTGGACTTGTTTCAAGTGAACGGATATCCACTTGAAACTAATCCACGGTTCTTTCACCCAATGATATAATAAATATCATCATCGCCATATCATTAACAACTTATCATCATAGTACATCATTGTCATATAATACCTCCTCATGATCATCATTTTCATCAATGAGACATCATATAGCAAGTTGGTCACTAGTCATAATCACAACTCCTCCTCCTCATCATCATCAACTCTAACACATTGTACCACATAATATATATACTACAAAAACTAAATTAGATCATTATTATTCAGCATAGGTTGACTATCGGTCAGTCGAGTCTTTTTTAAAAAACTCTCAGCTCACGTGGTGTATATATTCGACCATTGGTGATGGTCGCTCCTCCCTTCATCCCCGAGTGCATTAAACCAAAATGTCTAGCACACGGGAACGAAGGAGAAGCGGCCCCCACAAAAGCAGCCGACATTCTTCTTCTCTCATATATGGTGGACACACTACCTCACTGATTTTTCGACCGTCGGTGATGGTCGTTACTCCTCCTTCCCCTAGTGCATAACAAAAGAATAGCACAAGGATAAGAAGGAGAAACGACCCCCATGACAACAGTCGGGATTCTTCCTCTCTCATATATGGTGCAAACTTTCTCCGTCACTCATTTTTTGATTGTCATGTATGGAGCCTTGACAGACTTAAAGTCAACCCAAAATGTCCTTTAATTATCTTTCTCAAAAATCCAGGCCACTCAATATTTCCTACATATTCTAGCACAAGTCATGCCAAAATTCATGGAAAAATCCAGCATGACCTTTGCTAAAAAAGGACATATCATGCACCTGAAATTTGTTGGAACGAAAATTAATCAACACTCTGGCAAAACATAGGCCACTTGGAGGTGTTACCTGCAAACATGGCCACTTGGGCAAGCACATATCCTATTTGCATTCAAACTTGATGGTCATTGCATTCAAACTTGATGGCTGTTGCATTTCAATGGTTGAAAATATGAACAAAAACATTTCAAAATATCTTATACGACTCATATTGACATGGAGATTTGGTTGGTCTCACCTCGAGGTCGGAGGGGGTCCGTGACGGGGACGACGGCGGCGACGACATGGAGATTTTGCTGCAAAAACAAAATATAAATAAAAACATTATTATCCTCATCCTACAACTTAGTGAAACCCTATAAGCTATCAACCAATCAAATGCATACGCCTTGCATAGTGCTCTCCAATTTAAGAATTCAAAATAGGAGTAGTTCTCCAATTTCAGCATTCAGTAAGCAAAACTAAATCATAAAATAAATTAGTATTCAAATTAGCATGCATTCAATAAGCAAAACTAAATCATCTGTTGCGTTCGTACATCGTCGAATATTATCACTAATACATATTGAATAGTATCGTACATATAACCTCACTAATACAGCTAAAACTCTAGTGAATGACGGGTATCGGCCCGGGCGGTCGACACCCAAAGAGAAGGAACCATCACAGGATCACAGCTCTAGTGAGATCCCTGAAGAACCTGCCAGGTATTGGAGAACCTGCCCTCCAACACAACCATGTAGCGACGGACGTGCTCGTCCTCCTTGCTGACACGGTGACGTACCACCTCCACGGGGTCCTCAAGCCTTAGCACCATCACTGGCCCACGCGACCGCCACCAAAGAACGTTCGGGTCAACAACGGGCTGGCTCCTCACCAAGCTGCGCCTCCCGGAAGGTAGCACATCCCAGTACTAGCCCGACGGAGCCCAGTCCCAGACATGGCCCCTCTGATCAAGCAGGCCTCCTCCTCTGAGTCAACAACGAGGATGCGGGATAGGCATCGTCGACGCTGATGCGGGAACAATTGCTTTAACTAAAAAATAAACTAGTTCTATTAATTTCTTACTAAAAATAAAGGAGTTCTATAGTAAAATTTTAATTAGATCATCAAATCTCATATACCTAAATTTTCTTACTAAAAATAAACTAGTTATATTAATTCAACTAGTTTAACTAAACACTTACTATAAATAAAAATAAACTAGTTCTTACTAAAAATAAACTAGTTCTTACTAAAAATAAACTAGTTCTATAGTAAAATTTTAATTAGATCATCAAATCTCATATACCTAAATTTTCTTACTAAAAATAAAATAGTTGTATTAATTCTACTAGTTCAACTAAGCACTTACTATAAATAAAAATAAACTAATTCTTACTAAAAATAAACTAGTTCAACTAGTTCTATTAATTTTCTTACTAATTCTATTAAACACTTACTAAAAAATAGTAAAAAGTTACATTATACAAGAGAAGGAGGAAGGAGGGGCGGCTGGAGGAGGAGGGAGGAGGGGCGGCCGATGGAGGAGGGAGGAGGGGGTGGC
>NC_041381.1:559258747-559266727 GCF_002162155.2 Triticum dicoccoides
AGGGGAGGAGGAGGAGAGGGACTACCTCAATGGAGGAGGAATGGTGGCGGCAGGCGATGACGGTCGTCAGGGAACGACGGCGGCGGTGGACGATGGGGGCGCAGGGGAGAGAGTAAGTGAGAGGGAGAGTGAGGGAGGTCATCGGTCGCACGGGGACGAGAAGGTAGGGTTAGTAGCAGTGCGGGTTGAAGAAATGCGCTACTACTACGGAGAGTAGCAGTAGCGCTGGATAGGGATACGCGCTACTGCTAAGTGGGGCTAGCCATATGCGCCCAGTTCAAACTTAGCAGCAGCGTGTTTGGCTAAAACGCGTTGCTGCTAAAAGGATAGCAGCATCGCATCTTACTGACACACGCTGCTCCTAAGTAACAGCAGCGCCTCATTTTTCCCAGCGCTACTGCTAAGATTCTGTGTATAAGATTTTCCCTAGTAGTGTCATCAGCCTCATGCAGTCGTAATGCTCCTGATGGACTGATATTCATATAGTATTTATCCCACCATTCTTCTATGCTTCAGCTAATATGTTCATTCCTCTGCATTTTCAGTCAAGTCAAGTTCTAAGCTTGTTTCTGCAAGCATTTTGACCATCCATGGCTTACACATCTATCTTTGTGTGGATCCCATCCTTGGACCCTGGTCCCTAAATGATATATCTGTGATTGTGATCTGTAGGATGTATATCAAGCATGCTTCATCTGGGATAATACTTTGTAGATGAGGATGATCCCGAGCAAGAGTGGGCATAGTACAAGATCAAAGAAACCAACATGTTCACTGTAGGTAAATATCAGAAGGTGGACTGAAGTTTTTGGTCATTATGTTTTTACATTTTGGGCAGTGAGCATTTTTAATGAGTTATATTGTTTAGTGCACGGATAGGGTTCTTTCTTGAATAGAGGGCATTTGCATTGCAATTTCAGACAGCTGGGATGCTGGAGAGTGTCCTTCGAGCCGGTGAGCTTGGAGAAGATGATACTGGCGAAGAATCCCCCAAGTAAATAATATTATGATTCCACTGTATTAGATGTTTACCTGCATTATGATGCACTTATAGTAAGATTAGCGTATCTATTTTGACTTCAATAGAAACTTGAAGCTTCCTCATCGTAAACCATCTATTGTATGTGTGAATTGTGTTTACTCCACTATCTTATGAGTCTATGGTAGAGGTAATTCCAACAAATGTGTTAGAAAAATGGATCTAGATAACTAGGGATGAACTTGCAGCTAATGCATTTCAAGGGTTGCATGGCACACTACAAAAAAATACACTTCCGTGATGATACGTGCTTGTCACAGTAGGTCGCGTTTTTTGTCATGCATGTACATCCATGACAAATTTATGACAGAATCAAGATAGTCATACATGTGCTGTCGTAGAAGTGTTCCATGACATTACCAAAATTATCATCACGGAAGTGTCCACTTCCATGATGATAAATCGCGCGTCACAGAAGTGCTTTCGTCAAGGGTGACCGACACATGGCATCCACCGTGATGGAACGCCGTTTAGCTATTGGGTCAGGTTTTGGATCCGATAACCCGTTAACAGCCCCGACCAATGGGGATTTTCCATGTGTAAAATCATCATTGGCTGGAGAAAACACGCGTCGGCTCATCACTGGGGCAGATGCCATCCACTCATTGGACAAAAGGCGCCTATGATACGTCGACACGTGGCACGACCCAACAGAGGCCCATTCCTGTGAAAAGGCCGGCCTGTTTGACTTGGTCAAAAGGTGGCGGGCCGGCCCATGGAAAGCCTATTAACGGCCTGTTCGCATATAGCCCATTTACAGCCCGCTAACCCAAGGCCCGTTATGCCCTATTCGAATTAGGCCCAGTAGCGTCATCTGGACCATCCAATATGATTCCAGCCCGTTTTCGCTTCTGGCCCATGTATGGCCCATGACGTCTTTCGGCCCATATGAGGCCCTATGTAACTCTTGGCCTATTAACGGTCCATGGTGAACTGGCCCATAATGAACAGTGTATCACTTTACACCCATTAACGGCCCGTGGTGAAACTGGCCCGTAAAGAATAGTGTATCACTTTATACCCATTAACGGCCCGTTATTCCGGTCGGCTGTTTCTAGCCCATGTTATCTTTCGGACTTCTCAGAGCCCATTTATTCTTGGGCTCATTTCCAGTATTCGCTTATGGCCCGTTACTGTCATTTTCTGCTTGTGGGCCAAATTCAGCTCGTGGTTACAGTCGGCCCGTTTGTGGTCCATTAATACGTTGGGCCGTTTTCATAGCGTCATCAAATACGTCCTATTAACGATGGCCCATTATGGTCGGCCCATGAATGGACGATTCCAACTCTAGCCCGTTTACGGCCTGAATGCGGTCTGTTTGGCCCATGTTTGGCCAATCGATCATACGGCCCGTATAAGGCCCATTGATGATACGGCCCATAGAAGGCCCATTGTTTCTACGGCCCGTAGAAGGCCCACTGTTTCTACGACCCGTAGAAGGCCCACTGCTTCTACGGCCCGTAGAAGGCCCGCTGCTTATACGGCCCGTAGAAGGCCCACTGTTTCTATGGCCCGTAGGAGGCGCAGTGTCACTACAGTAAATATTAGCCCATGGTTATTATGGCCTAGTTTTAAAAAATAGCTTATTGCAGCCACTAGCAAACCGCAGAAAAAGAACTGCACTGACTACAAGCAAACAAATAAACAAGACAACAAGGAAATAAATAAGCAAGCAACTTACACTAGGCTATCACGGCTATTACACATATTACATCCACTCGGCATCAAAGTTCGCCACCAGTGCAAATATAGGGAACACAGCAGCATATAAACGCCGCAGCAAAAAAAGTCCAGAACTGAAACCACTTCAGAATAGCTCAAGAAACAATATCCTGGGTACCCATAATGCTGGCAAAATGCTTAGCAAGCTTATTAACTTTCTCTTGTTTGGCACTTAAGTCCTCCAGCGCTTGTTGTTGCACCAGAAAGTATGCATCTGAATTCTGCAGGGACTTCCTCAGTCCTTCGGCTTCCTGTCGCATAACATCTGATCGATGTCTTTCAACTTGAAGTTGAGACTCAAGAAGCCGAACTGATTCAGGCAAAGCGTTTGAAGAGCTGGTGCCAGCAGTGGTAGCCAGTAACTCGAACACTACATCAAGACAGGACTTTGGGGTTGTCTCAGTGTCTTCAATATAGTTTTTATCAGCTTTCTTGGAGACGAACAGGGATGTCTCACTATCTTGAACCTTATCTGCATTACTTCCTCTACCATTGCATAACAGGGTGCTCTTCTCCAATATTTTATCCGTGTTCTAAAAGAGAAACAAACAAACACATCTCAGGTTTACAATGTAGTATATGAAACTCATTTTGGTAAACCAGTTCAGTAGTAAGGTGGACAAGATAACAGCATGAAACAAACATATATCTATGTAGTATGGTCACTGTATGGTCTATATCATTCTACTTTATGTTGCCAAATCAAGATAGATACAGTTCAAATCATATCTATTTAAGACAAAGCAGCATAGATAGAATATAAGTGTGGGAAACTACACAGCAATAACAACACTTGTAATGTGCATGGCATGAGAACATAACTGTTTATTCAATTGAAACTGAAATCAACATAGAGCAAGTTACAATAGCAAATAGCTAAACACATTGAAGAAACAGGTTTAAAACATACCTGTTGCGCCATTGGAGTTTCAATTGCATCCTTCAAATTTGAAATTAGTTAGTATCAGTAAATACAGTGATGCAAGAGCAAAGTAGTATGAACCATAGCTACGGAACCTGACCTGAGAACAATTCTTCTTCTGCTTTAAGCGTTGACTTTGGGTTCGGAGTGGTGGTCCTCGTGATTTGGGCACTGCAGTTGCATTACTAACTGCTCGTGTTTGGGTGCTCTGTGGTGGAGACGGTGTTGTGTCAACGGGAACTGGGTGTCTATCTGCTGGGGTTGGGGTTAGAAGGGGTGTAGCTGGTTCTCTGTCCAACTGGGTAGGGGTACAATCTGCATGAGTGTGGGTTATGTGTGATGGGGCTGGTTCTTGGGCAAGTACAACCGTGGTTCTATCTGCATTGACAGGTAGCACGATCTTTTCTGAAGACCGTGTTTTTACTCCCATTGAATGTACAGACATTGTAAGATAGACAGGTGCAGTGGATAGTAGGGAAGAAAACAGGGCATGAAATAATTCACATTTATGTTGTCTAAGCAAACAGAATAGCAGGACATAATTTCACATATATGATGGCTAATTAAACAGGATAGCATGACACAATTTCACATGTATGATGGCTAACTAAACAGGATAGAATGACATACTTCAAAATATGATGACTATGTAAACAGGATGACATGATATAACTATACGATGTGTCTATTAAAGTGGTTGGCATGCCATAAATCACAAACATGCCGTCGATGGAAACATTATGGCATGATATAATTCACGGATAGAATGATATAATTTAAAATATGATGACTATGTAAACAGGATGAGATGATATAACTATATTATGTCTTTAGAAAATGGGTTGGCATGCCATAATTAAGATACATGCTGTCTATGTAAACATCATGGCATGACATAATTCAAATATATGATTTATATACTAAGGAAGTGAGCAGAGGGCAATCGCATATATGATGTGTCAACTCAGGAGATGGCACTCAATGTTGTGTATATGATGTAAAAACTAAGCATTGCAATATAACATATGCATTATATGAGTAATATAACCCTGCCAAGTTTGAGCATACACCTCAGGGGGATAATAGGACTGGTCATCTGCCTCTGAATCCTCCTCTGAAGAGCTATCTGTAACCAGCAAGATATCTGCTTCAGCAAGTAGCATTGTCTGCTCTGAAGACCTTGTTTTCACTCCAGATTTCTCCATCACCAATTCAAATGGCTGATGCACAGGAAGAGCAGTTGAATATACAAACATTGTCGACAAAAGCAATGATAAATACAAAAAAAAGGACGGCATGATATAATTCACATATATGACGCTTGCCTAAATAGCATGGCATTGCATAATTCACATACATAATGCCTTGCAACAAGATAACATTGCATAATTCACATATATAATGTTTTGCAACAAGATGGCATTGCATAATTCACATATATGGTAATTAGACACTAAATAGGTGGCATTCACACAAAGCATGTCTAAACTAAACAAATGACATAGCAATGCAAGATACCATACACACGATATGAGTAACATAACCCTGCCAAGTTAGGGCATGCACCTCGGGGGGGAATATGACTGGTCATCTGTCTCGGAATCCTCCTTTGAGGAGCTATCGGTAACCAGCAAGACATGCGCTTCGTCAGATAGCATTGTCTGCTCTGAAGACCTTGTTTCCACTCTAGATTTTTTCCATGACCGTGCCAAATGGCTGATGCACAGGAAGAGTAATTGAATGTACTAAAATTGTTGACAAATTTAACACGTAATAAAAAAATGATGGCATGATATAATTCACATATAAGATGACTGGCTAACCAGGGTGGCATTGCAAAATTCACATATATGATGCCTGGCTAGACAAGATGGCATTGCATGATTCACATGTACGATAAAGAAACTAAACAGATGGCATTGACACAAAGCATGTCTGAACTAAGCAGATGACATCTTTAATGTATATAGTAAGCAATGCAAGGCACCATATGCATGATATTACCAACATCAGCATGCCAAGTTAGAGCGAAGACCTCATGGGGTAAATAGAAGTGGTCTTCTCCTTCTGAATCCCCCTCAGAACAGTTATCTTCCTCTTGATTACGATCTGAAATGGGTGGAGGGGGGGTTGCCTTTGCGCCCACCATGGAACGACGTATGCATGAAATTTTATTGCCACGCAAGGCTCATCGCTTTTGCTCTACATGATCAGTTCCATTGTGTACAATAACTGGCATGCATAGGAATAAAACATAGTGAGATTATGTAAGGAGTGCATGCACAAATCCAGAGTGATGGTAGCAAACTATGGATAGACCCAAAACCAATGATAGCAGGCAGATAATAGCTTTAGTTAAAAAATACAGATAATGGCTCCTTTAATGTTTGTTTGCACCCAACATGAAACTAATAGTAGACACCGGAGATTAACCAGATAGTAGACAAATAGTACTGATTGCTGCCCCAATATGTACCCCACAACCATTTAAAAACTCAAGTTACAACATTAGTTTGGACCTGACTCGGAGTCTAATAGGTGAACACGACGATAATGTAGCATGGCATCATATAAGCGAAGCATAAGGTAAGCAGACACAGAAGAGTGCGACCTCTCTTGCGGACCCATGTAGTCCTCAAGGTCATCTGCTCAGTTGATGATGGTAATGCAGTTGTCGTGGCTACCGGTGGCGGGGAAGAAGATCTGAGGCGGCGAAAGACAGTCTGGAGAGCGGATCCCTGCTATGGTGAACCCTTCCATCGTTGGAGCAGCTGAGCTTGGGTGGAACACAGCGCCGCAGGAGCAGGACAAACCACACAAGGTTTTCTTTGACACATATCTGTAACAGAAGTAATTGAGTAAGGGCTTGTTTGAATTTGAGGATTCTAACAATGCAGGGATAGGAAATAGACAGGAATAGGATAGGAATGCACATGCAAAATAGAGAATTTAAAAAAATAGGATTTCTGCCAATCTGGGTGTTTGATTAACAACAATTGGAAGATCACAGGATGCAAAAAAGCATGGTGAGATTAAGTCAAACCACAAGAAAATATACGGTTATAATGCTATTATGCTACTATCTCTTAGTCTTGTGCTTGATGAATAGGAATATGAAAAGGAGGAGAAGTGGAAATTAGAATTCCTACGGTTTTTCTTTCAAGGAGACACTAAAGGAACAAATCCTACGGTTTTTCTTTGCTCCATTCCTTTGCACCAAATTCATGAAAAGTAGTACCATAGGAAACTTTCCAATTCCTATGTTTTTCATTCACTTTAAGACCTGGCGATTCTAGTAGGCGGGCTTGAGCAAGGAAAATCCTACACTAAAAAATGTTTTTGTGCTACTTCTATTACTTTGGACCCAGGCCACTGCCATACTAGCTCAATTCCCAGGCCCATCGACAAATGCACAGCTCAAACGCGCAGAGATAAATAATGATGGCATTAAAGAGAGTCCATCACGGATAGCTAAGTTGCCTGGTACCTCACTGCCTGTCATATAGTAGGATAAAATAATCGTATTTCCTGTTACTACGAGTGCTCAGTGGACAATATATAACATGTAGAGTAAAAAAGAGATGCAACAAGTGTACAACCTCTTTGGCGAAGCCATGTCGATCTTAGCGTGATTGGGTTGGCCGGTGAGGATGCTCCGGCTGACTTGGCTGTCGGAGGAGGGGAAGAAGATCTTAGGCGTCTGGAGATGGAGCCCGAGGTACTGCTCCGCTGTGATGGAGGGTTTCATCATTGGAGCAGCTCCGTGAGCTGTACGAAGCCGAGGCTGAAGCAGGACAAGAGAGACAATGAACAACATTAACCTGAGTGGAATTCTAATAGCATCTCCAATACACGACGTAATATAAATAACCACAAAGTGCTAGATAAAACACATCAGCCGCTCATCTCTGAACTTAACTGTCGAAACTGAACTTAACTATCGAAACTGAATTTTGCTGCCGAAACTGAATTTTGCTGTCGAAACTGAACGCACTAGCAAGGTGAGGCTACACGTCGGTCGACTGACTTTTTCATCTCTGGTCAGTCGATTTTGCAGCCGTTGGATACGAAATCAAGGGCCTGCGGTTCATCTTCAACCTCCACCCCCCTGAGCCGCCAGCCACCACCGGCCAAACAGCAGCCCCCCGCCGCCCGCGGCCGGCGGTGCGCCGCCCCGCCCGCCCCGAAAACACTCCCCACCGCCGGTCCGCCGCCGCCCCAGCCATCCCTCTAGGGCCCCCCCCCCTTGCCGAGATTTTTCTCCGGCGATCCCCATGCCACCGCCCCGCCACCGCCG
>NC_041381.1:559266936-559286192 GCF_002162155.2 Triticum dicoccoides
AGCGAGTCCCCCTCCCCGCTACGGCTGGTTCTTCCTTCACCCCAGCGAGCCCCCCCACCACCACCACCCCTTGAAAATCGACTGACCCAAAAGTCGATTCAGTCGACTGAAGTGTAGCTAAATCGGAGCAGCATCACAAGAAAGAGCAAGAGCGAGAGCAACAGCACGAGCAAGAGCAATAGCAAGAGCAGACCAGGCAGGGGACCGAGAGCAAGAGCAGAGCAGCAGCGTGAGCGAGAGCTAAAGCAGCAGCAGCTCCTACTGATGTGGACGTTGCCGCTGAGGGAGCGACGCCATGGAGGAAGTGGCCGGCGACGCCACCGTGGATGGGGCCGCGCCGTGTCGGCTCGGGACCGAGCGCCGGCAGCACCGTCAGATCGAATCAAGAAGAAAATGCGGCGATTAGTGTACAACCTCTTTGGTGGCGCCAATTAGGTCGCAGCTTCATCCGAGGAAACGGTGATGATGATGCTCTTCCGGTGGTGCAGGTGAAGACGGCGGTGTGGGAATGGAGGTGGCGTGAAAGACGAGGGGAACATCGGGGCAGCTCCTTGGAGGTGGAGGACGGGGTGGCTGAACCGGCGGGACCACGAGATCAACGACGGATCCTCATCCGGTACGGTGGATGAGGGACGTCGAGGTGTTGCTGTGGACGATGTCGTCGGGGAAGAGGCTCCGGCTGGGTGGCGGACCGAGCAGGGTGTGGGGTTTCGTCACGGGTTTTCGCAGCCTTGGTGTACGAATGGGTGGGCGGATGGGATGGCAGTGGGGAAGCATGGCTTAGAGACGCGCTTGTCCGAAATGTGGGGTAAGTTACGGAAGTACCCCCACCGATTTGAGGCGGTTCTTTCGGTTCAGGGGTACCACGGGCATTTCATGTGTCGGGATTTCACAGGAGGTGGGAGTTTTCATGCGCATTGTAATTTCGGAATAGCAAGGCGCGTGTTGAGATGGAGGGAGTTGTCGGGGCACAACGAGACAAAGATATATCTTAAATATTTCGGGCTAACAAGGCGCGGGTTGAAGAGGCGGGAGTTTCGCAGCATGATAGACAGAGACGGTAGCTTGAAATTTTCGGCATAACAAGGCACGGCTTGAAATTTCGGAAGAACAAGCTTGACGTGTACCCAAAAAAAGACAATTTGCACCTCAACACGCACAACACACACACACAAACACCATTTAGACTAGAGTAAGGTACACGTGCATTGCACACATGAGATTTGGCAACCAAATTATGAATAAATACCACATTATAGCATGCAAGCTTTGAGTCATATATGTATGATGTAGATGTTCGTTTAATTCTTATAGTTCATTTCATTAAAAATCATCTAGTTTTTATAAGAAAGCTAATCTATTTTAAGCTTCATGGAATTGTGCGTTGTAAGACATAAAGTAAAAACAAATAATGGCAAATCATGTAGAAAAACATTTGGGCAATTCTGATACGGAAGATTCTAGAAGAAATAAGAAGTGCTTGTGTTTTGATGTTTGTGCATTATGCTTAAGTTCAACCATGGAGTCTTTTAGATTATACTTGTGGCGAAATCTGGTGGAATCTAGATGATATCCAACGGCCAGTAGTGCTCAAATTTGCCATCTTTGGACCATCGGATTCGCCTCATCCAACACCATCTTTCAAAGTTAAAGTTACCCGCACACAATATAAAAAATATAAAATATTATATATATATATAGGGGTATAGATATAGATATGTGATGCGAAAGCCGCCCATCATCTCCAATTAGAATAGTGTGTCCATGCACGGATGCGACGTGGCCAAATGATGTCTGCCATCGGTATCTCAAATTCAAATAAGTCTGACCTTGTTCAATGTGTATACGTTACAACATGCTCGTTTCCAAACCACACCGCGCATATCTCCGTTATATTCATGCATGCATGGGTTTCAAACATCAGGATCTCATATTCAAAATATTTGAATTCAACTTTACATTGATTATGACCTCACCTATTCTTTTACACCCACACATTAGTCTTCTCTTTATAATTGTACCACTAACTTTCTCTCGTGCATGCATGCACACACACTACCAGTCGGCATTATCCATCGCACGCATGCAATCTTTTTCTTCAGGTCGGTCTCCCATGAAGGCACACACCCACACACACACCCCTCTCAATCATATCGGGCATTCTTTATCTCTCACGCGTGCATGCGCAACGATCGATGTTCCTCTATGTATGTGTGTATATAGCTAGGTCTTTCATAGTTTTCCACACAAACCGATCAATCGATATATCCAGTGAGGTCTCACCCTCTTTCCCACGTCCACATCGATCAATCTATACTTATCTATATAGGATTAACATATATAGCTAATACACCCACATTAATTATATATCCAACGTCCCCCTCTCATCATCCATGCTTCCGCTTCATCTCTCAGACGCGTGCACAATGGCAAAGACAGGGGCAGTAAGGGCCGTGCCCCCCCCCCCCCGAACATCACTATATATCGAGGCTAATATGAATGTGATCATTAGACAATTGCTGCTAAAATGGTTTAAGTTCATGAATTGACCCTCCTCGTAAAGGAATAGCAATGCTTGGTCCCCTAGCTCATTTATTTTTCATGGCTCTGCCACTGCGTGCAACAGCGCACGTGTTCGCCCCCTCTCTCTAAATATCGATCTCGCACTTGTGCATTCCTTCAAAGTCTTCCTCCACTCGGCGTGTCACCATCTTCTAGCCCCCCACCTGATTTTGCCACATGTACTCCCTCCTTTCCGGTTTATAAGGCTCAATTCAAAAATCTCACCAACCAGGGTAGATGGTGAGTTGTGGAATACTTTTTGTAGTTTGCAAAAGCACCTAATTAATGCTCTTGTTTTTCTCAAAAAATTATGTTTATCAATGCATTAATTGCAATGCATGCATGCATAAAGTACATGCATTGGTCAATTTTCTCTCAATACTTGCATGCAATAATTTAATACACCTTGGAATCTGAACATGTGATGGGAAATAACCAAATTGAGCCTTATAAAATGGAAAAACTAAAATTTGAGATAAGCCCTATAAACCGGAAAGGAGGGAGTACAATCTAGCAGACTCCATGGTTGAACTTAAGCATAATGCACAAACCTCAAAACAACAGTGGTTCTCTTTTGTTCTAGAATCTTCTGTAACATAACTGCCCAAACTTTTTTTCTAGGTGAATTGCCATTATTTGTTTTTACTTTATGCTTTACAACGCACAATTCCATGAATCATAAAATAGATTAAGGGCTTCTTTGATTCAAAGGATTCTCGAAGGAATTTTGGAGGATTCTAATCATTAGGATTTTATTCCTATCTTGGTTGTTTGATTCGTAGGATTGTAAACCATAGGAATTTTTCCATATGATTCATTTGCACTAGATTTCATAGGAAACATCCCATCCACTCAAACCTCTTTGAAAGAATTCTACGTTTTTTCTATGCACAATCAAACACTCGTACAATCTTGTAGGATTCAAGACGACATTCCACTATAATCCCATGTTTTTCCTATTCCCGCGTTCTTAGCTTTTTTATAAAAACTAATTGATTTTGAATGAGATAAACTATAAGAATTAAACGAAGGGCTACATCAGGCATATATGACTCAGAGCTGACATGCTATAGTGTGGTATTTATTCATAATTTGGTTGCAAAATCTGATGCGTGCAATGCACATGTACCTTACTAGTACTTCGAGTATGTGCAATACACGTAAATTAGAATACCAATGGTAGCTACACAGTGTCTCTCTTACAGTTCATGAAGCCACGTGGCACATGTGGAGGCGTTGTCGCGACCTCCTTGCGTGGATTGATCACAGTGATGTGCTGCTGGTTCCAGAAGAATGTACTCGTCCTCCTTGAGCCATACTGGCGGTACATGCACGAAGCGAAGATGTGCACCCACGCCACGCACGCACTCATTCCCTCGCATGCACATGCGGGTACACGGGCGGACGCAATTTTGTACCAAGATCCACCCCATGTGATAATTTGACGCGTGTAAAGTCGTTCACTTCATTGATGGTCAATTAATACAGCGCATGCAAATTGAGTGGACGTGAGGGCGGAAGAAAGACATTATGCACGCATGCGAGTAGTTAAATCATGGGTTGCTAGTACTACTTCCATTGGTATCCTTCGTATTTTTTGCCAATTTTTGATAGTAACATAATATTTACGCATTTGAGCAGTGTAGTACTTGAAATTTATGTTCCACTAAACTCATCGGGAGCCGTTTCAGGCCTCAAAACCAAAACCATCAATTAATCTTTACCTTGTTCCCATCACATTCAAAAGCCTGCTCACACCTACTAGTACGTACCAAACCTGAACGTGTTCCCACTATGCAGGTATTAGTACTAGTGCTAGTACTTAGGGTATAAAAATGGGAACTACCTAACCAAAAATTACTCTACCTTTCCTCCTCATAAGTGCTTCTTCTTCGTCCGTCGTTGCCATGGCCGGTGAGCAGAGCTCTAGGTCGAGAACTACTCGTAACAAGGGAGTGGCAACCAAGGCTGCAGAAAAAAAAAGAGGGCTCGCCGCCACGCAGAGACCTCGAAAGATCTCTCATGGGCAGGCGATGGCTCCCAAGAGCGCCCTAGCCGCGGAGCGAACATGCTGAGCCGGCGAAGCTGGAGTCGTTATCCCTCGACAGCATGCCCGATCAGCTCAAGAATCACCTCAATAAGCAGAAGGAGTGCATCCAAGGCTTGATGGAGTTGCCGAAGGAGATCCTCGACGACATGCCCACTGAGCACAATCAGCAGGGGGAGTTGACCGCCGGGTTGGTGATGCTGTTGAAGAAGAGCATTTCCTCGGAGAAGAAGGCGACCGGCGAAATCCTGCGACTTCAGGAGGACAAGGCGAGGCTCTGCCACGAGATCGACCTGTTGAAGGAGAAGAATGCCGGCTGGAAGAAGCTGCATGAGAATAGTAGTTCCTCGATGAAGATGCTACAGGCCCTCGTCATGGAACAGAAGGAGGAGTTGGCGAAGCTCCGCATCGAGCACCCGGATGCTGTCAAGGTCGTAATGCGACCGTGGAACAGATGATGAAGGCTCGCGTCGAGAAATCCCGCGTCATGGACAGAATGAAGAAGATGGCGGAGGAGACGCGCAAGGAAATGGAGGTCATGGAGGCGATGAAGAAGCAGTTACGACTCCGCGGCGAATTAGATCATTTGGGGTGATAATCTTCCTTCTTCTTTTGCTCCTGTGTTTCATCTTTTGCTTCGGGTGTTTCACCGCACGTGTCACATTCTCTGCGAGGCATGAATAGAACAATGGTTTCTTAGGGAATAAATAGAACAATGCTAACAAGAGATGACTAGCAAATTAGATCATTTTTTATCGCCATATGGCACTGGGCTACCGTGTTTCGTGCTCCTCCGTCTCAGTGGAAAACTTGAGTATACCGCACGGTTGTTTGCTCCTCCTCGATCAGGTCGTCGTGCATTTATACGAGCAGTCAAATCACAAGGCCGTGCCTTCCAGCAGTAATGAGCCATCAAATCACAAAGGCCCTCGCCTCTCATGAAACCGACCAAGCTAGACTGCCCCGCCCTCTAGCCTTTTAAATAATGTATACTTTTGTACATCAGTAGTATCGATGGATTGTGCCATGGAGCAAAACTTGAAATTAAAAAAAAGGTGGTACATATAGAGAGCGCTCGTCACCAAATTATGCATATAGTACTATTAAAAAGGCTAGTCACAATAATGGTGTCTAGCACAACCCACCCCTCAAATAAAACTAAGCACCCTGGAATTCTTTGACAAAACTAAGCACCCTGAAATTTTTTGACAACTAAACTACTGGCTATATGATGTTGGCCATATATATTGTACGTATATAATGTGAAGAAATGAGTGGTAGTACTATACCAACTAAAAGATGAAATGTAAGAAATACTAGTATGTATGTATTGAAGAGTTAAAGTAACAAGAAGAAACATAACATAGTTCTGCTGGGGGCTCAGCACAACACACCCCTCAAATTAAATTATGCACACCTGAAATTAAACTTTGCAACTATTCCATTAGACACTGCATTAGAACCACCATGAGCAACGACACTGCCACCTTACTCGGAGTCCTCGTCCACATCCTCGACTTCGTCCTTGTCCCTCTTCCTCTTGGCCGATACTTCTTTGCTTGAACTGCACACTTGGCTATTGCTCTTCATCCAACCCTTGTAGATATTGAAGCAAAGGTAGCCATCCATTGCAGCGTAGTGGATGTGGTCTATATCTAGTACATTCCGCTGCCATGCATGACAATGAAACGTGTATGGAGGTTTCTCCAGTTTACCGTACGAAGGATGAACCATGGCTCCTACCAGGGTCAGCATTGAAGGCTGACGAGAGGACACCAGCCGATTATTCTGGAGGTTGAAGGTGTTGCCTACAACGAGGCCTATCCGACGCAGGACTTCTTCGTCGTTACCAAAGTCTACAGTAACGAATTTGACTAGGTTGCTCTCGAGGAAGTTGTTAAAATCCTGGCACTCAGCATCGGCATGGCATATGTGGTAGACCAAGCATAAGTCATGCACGCAAACCTGGATCACGGCGGGCTTCTTCCTCTCTTCGTCCTTTAGATCCTTCTCTCGTCCCAGGACTGTGGTGTACTCAACATCTAACCCAGCGACCCACTCATCATCTGAGTCTTCGAACATGCGTCTGACGCGAGAAAGGCATCCTTTCACCATCGCGGAAGAACGGGTGTAGATGACGTCGAACTCATCACCGATCATGGTTCTAACCTTGTACTCACCGCCGATCGTGGAGATTTGGGATGCCATGGATTTGGGAGGAGGCTTAGGATTAGTGGAACTGGCGTAATATGAATGGACGGGACGACTAGGAGCGAACCGACATAGTATTGAAGGACGTGCGGGGATGAGTAGGAGTGAACTGCCAGTGTGCTCACGGCAGGGTAGTGGCTTTCCATTCTCCCATGATAAAACGTGCACGACTTTCATTGTCAAGCAGGACGCCAACCAGCTGCACGGTTGCTTCCCTCGTCCGCCTCTCCATCGTCAAGGAGGTCGCCCTTTAGCAGAGGAGGAGGTGACGAGGTACATTGCCTATCTTTGATCATGTGTCGAGTAACTGATAGGAGGAGGTGGCGAGGTGCACAAGCAGCTGAATCAATACTTCAAAAGGTGAGGACAATTGTGTGATTCCCAGATCCACCTGACCATCCCAAAGTATTTGCAATGCTTGACTATTCTGCAAACATTTCTTTTGCAGTGTGCATGTGTTGCGAGCAGTGATCAACATAGTTGATTCATCACTGCTGGTCCTTTTGATGCGACTATGACTAGACCATTTTGATTGTCATGATGAAGAAATGGCCATAGCCATGGGGATCTTCCTGTTGCAGGTAGTTTCAAAAACACTATTGTAAACTATAGTGCATTTTTTTAATAGAGCCGAGAAACATTGGAATAAAATAGGTGGCCAAGGTGCCAAGCATGTTTCTTAATTGGAGGAGCTGATGATCTTCTTCTTCTTTTAGTACTATATTTGGACTGCACCTCTAATATAATTTGTCTTTGTTTACTGCCTACATTACAAGCTATGTTTAGATGCTCTTAGCAATGTGAATGATGTTGATTTATTATTTTGGTTTTAGTATTTGAAAGATTTGATTTTAGTCTTCTAGTACTTTGAGCTCTGGAATAGTTATGGTGTGAATAATGTGATGACCGGGATGAAGAGTTTTAAGGTGTTTCTGCTCTGTTTTATATTTTGTAGTAAATAAATGGTAATTAATAATTTTTATTTGGTGTTCATGGGAAATGTTTACATTTTACAGCACACAATGTGTTCATTGATGTTTGCTTTCTTCCTGCAGCAGCTCCGGAAGGAGGGGTACGAGTGTGTTTGCAAGATAAAAGGGTAAAGCTTCCATGGCGGTGTTGGCAGTTCTAATTCTAAGGCCCACTTGAGCTCCTCCCGGTGATGACAGCCAGTGAGGGCTCTATTGACATATATTAATTATCCAGCAATATATTGTTTATGCGTGGATATGAAATAGATGCTCTACTATGATTCTTTTTCCTATTTCTTTTCCTTTACTTTTTTGTTGTCACGCCAATATGTCAATGTTTATGTCTATAGGTCCTACGATGTGGGTAAAAGGGCAGTTTGATTGAATCATGCTTGGTTACAAGAAGCTCAGAACCTGCATCTCTTAACTCTCCGTCGATGATCAAGAAACTCATTCTTTGATAAATTTCCATTCACTTGCATGTGTTTCAGCATTTGTGTTATGAACATGTGATCAATCCCTTTTTATGATACTGTACTGAACATCATACTAACTTCTATGATACTGCACTGAAGTGCTAATCATGTGAGTGAATATATAGTTGTTTTAAGCATCAGTGAGTATTATTTGTCCCACAAATTTGCGCATAATTTTCTATGCTATGTGGTAGGTTTTTCTGAATGTTTGCCATTTTATTCGAATATGATCTCCTACTAAGGTTGGTGTTGTACGGCTTGGTGGAGATGAAATTCAACGGAGACGGCGATTGTCAAGTCTATGGGATTCGATTTTCTGTTTACTTTTTGAGAATGCCATGTCTAGTATCCTGTACAAAACTTACTCTGCAAGTACTCACCTCTTTCCAAATCTGGTTCCTTCTTACAGTACCTATAAAAATGATTTCAATTGCTAGATTAATGTCTGCTTGAACTACATCGGTATTTCCCCAAAGAGAGAGGGATGATGCAGCACAACAATGGTAGGTATTTCCCTCAGTGATTAGACCAAGGTTATTGAACCAGTAGGAGAACCACACAACACTACGTGAATGGCACCTGCACACAAATAACAAATACTCGCAACCCGACGTATTAAAGGGGTTGTCAATCCCTTTCGGGTAATGGCGCCAGAAATTGGCAAACAAACGTGAGAAAATTGTAATAAATTGATAGATAGATCGCGCGTGAACACGAGATAAAATAAATAAGTAAAAATTGCAGCAAGATATTTTTGTATTTTTGGTTTAATAGATCTGAAAATAAAAGCAAATACAAAATGGATCGCAAAGGCAAATATAATAAAGAAGAGATCCAGGGGCCGTAGGTTTCACTAGTGGCTTCTCTCGAGAAAAATAGCAAACGGTGGGTAAACGAATTACTGTTGGGCAATTGATAGAACTTCAATTAATCATGATGATATCCAGGCAATGATCTTTATATAGGCATCACGTCCAAGATTAGTAGACCGACTCCTGCCTGCATCTACTACTATTACTCCACACATCGACCGCTATCTAGCATGCATATCATGTATTAAGTTAACGGAGAAACGGAGTAATGCAATAAGAACGATGACATGATGTAGACAAGATCTTTTATGTAGAAATAGACCCCCATCCTGTTATCCTTAATGGCAATGATACATACGTGTCGGTTCCCCTTCAGTCACTGGGATCAAGCACAGCAAGATTGAACCCATAAAAAAGCACCTCTTCCCATTGCAAGATAAATAGATCAAGTTGGCCAAACAAAACCCAAATATCGGAGAAGAGATATGAGGCTATAAGAAATCATGCATATAAGAGATCAAAGAAGACTCAAATAACTTTCATGGATAAAAAGATAGATCTGATCATAAACTCAAAGTTCATCGGATCCCAACAAACACACTACAAAAAGAGTTACATCATATGGATCTCCAAGAGACCATTGTATTGAGAATCAAAAGAGAGAGAGGAAGCCATCTAGCTACTAACTACGGACCCGTAGGTCTACAAAGAACTACTCACGGATCATCGGAGAGGCACCAATGGACATGATGAACCCCTCTGTGATGGTGTCTAGATTGGATCTGGTGGTTCTAGAACTTGCGGTGGCTGGAATTGATTTTCGTCAAATCCCCTAGGGTTTCTGGAATATTGGGGGTATTTATAGAGCAAAGAGGCGGTTCGGGAGGCCACTAAGGTGGGCACAACCCACCAGGGTGTGCTTGGGCCTCCAGGTGTGCCCTGGTGTCTTGTGCTCACCTCGTGCTCCCTCTTCGGTACTTCTTTGGCCCACTGGATGTCTTCTGGTCCAAAAAGAATTCACAAAAAGTTTCACTGTGTTTGGACTCCGTTTGATATTGATTTCCTGCGATGTAAAAAATATGCAGAAAATAGCAACTGGCATTTGGCACTATGTCAATAGGTTAGTACCAAAAAATGATATAAAATGATTGTAAAACATCCAAGAATGATAATATAACTGCATGGAATAATAAAAAATTATAGATACGTTGGAGACGTATCAGCATCCCCAAGCTTAGTTCCTACTTGTCCTCGAGTAGGTAAATGGTAAAAACAGATTTTTTGATGTGGAATGTTGCCTAACATGTCATCTCATATTCTTTTCTTTATAACATGGACATTTGGACTTTTATATGGTTCAAAGTAATAGTCTAGTTTTGAGATGAGACTTAAATACTCAAGCATATCAACAAGCAACCATGTCTTTCAAAATATCAACGCTAAAATAAGTTATCCCTAGCTCATTATGCTCAATCATTGATCCATTCACGAAACACACTTGCATATTAGCTACACCCAATGCTCAAGTACGATCATAGTGCCCCTTAGTTGGTGCTTTATAAGAGAACATGGAGACTCAAATAAAAAATAAAAAATTCATAAAGTAAAATAAAGTCCCTCCACGGAGGGAAGTAGTGATTTGTAGAGGTGCCAGTGCTCAAAGCGAAAAAGATAGAGATAAAGCATTTTGGGGGGCATGCCTTTCCTGTCAACGAGAACGATCAAGTAGTTCCCAATACTTTTCATTCTAGATATATCATAGGCGGTTCCCAAACAGAAATTAAAGTTTATTCCTTTTTCAAACATACTTTCACTTTCCATGGCCAGCCGTATCCACGGGTGCCATCCATACCAACACTTTCCAAGGAATTTATTACTTGACAACATAAAGTAAATTCATTTTTCATTTCGGGACTAGGTATCCCTAATACCTTTGCCTTACTCTCGTGCAATGACAAGTGAATAAGCACTCATCATGAGAATAACATATCTAGCATGGAAATATATTAGCCACCCCCTACCGTTTCATGAGCGGTACGAGCACACAAAAGAGAAAATTATTTTGAAAATTAGAGATGGCACATACAAATTTGCTTAGAATGGCATGGAAATACCGCATATAGGTAGATATAGTGGACTCATGTGGAAAAATTGGTTTAAAGGATTTTGGATGCACAAGTAGTGACCATACTTAGTGCAAAATGAAGGCTAGCAAAAGATTGAGAAGCGACCAACCAAGAAACGAAAAATCTCATAAGCAAGCATTAAGCATAATTAACACTGAATAATGCACCACAATTAGAATGTAATTTCATTCATAACTATTGACTTTCGTGCTTGCATAGGGAATCACAAACCCTAACACCAATATTCTTACTGAAGCATAATTACTCATCAGCATGACTCACATATCACATCATCATATCTCAAAACTATTACAAGGAATCAAATTTATTTTGTCCAATGATCTTCATGAAAGTTTTTATTATATCCTTCTTGGATATCTATCACTTTGGAACTAATTTTCAATATGTTACTTTTGATAAGCTCAAACAAATATAAGTGAAGATCATGACCATAATATTTCTTTCTCTCAAATTAATTTAAATGAAGAAAGAGAGAATTTCTTTAAAAAATTACTAACTCTCAAATAAATCCAAGTGAAGCATGAGATCATTTCTTCAAAAATACTAAAGCACACCGTGCTCAAAAAGATGTAAGTGAAGAACTAGAGCAATTCCATAGCTCATAAAGATTTAAGTGAAGCATAGAGAGCAATTCTAACAAGTCATGGCATAATTTTGGCTCTCTCAAATACGTGTGTCCAACAAGGATTCAAGACTTAAAACAAAAAAAGCAAAACAAGCAAAGACTCATATCATACAAAACGCTCCAAGCAAAACTTATAGTATGTGACAAATAAAAATATAACTTCGAGTAAAATACCGATGGTCGTTAGAAGAAAGAGGGGATGCCACTCAGGCATCCCCAAGCTTATTTCCTTGCTTCTCTTTGGATAATAGCTTAGGATTCCATGGGCATCCCCAATCTGAGGCTCTTCTCACTCTTTATTCCTTCATCCATCGTAACATCACCCAAAACTTGAAAACTTCAATCACACAAAACTCAACAAAACCTTCATGAGATCCGTTAGTATAAGAAAACAAATCACTACTATAAGTACTCTAGCAAACACATTCATATTTTTTTCTGGCATTATATCTACTGTATTCCAACTTTTCTATGGAAAAAACTCTTCAAAGAAAACTTTAGAATCATCAAAACAAGCACACAACGCAAAGAAACAGAATCTGTCAAAAACAGAACAGTGTGTAGCAATCTGGATATTTCGAATACTTCTGAAACTCCAAAAAGTCTGCAAAATTAGGACCATGTGAGCAATTTGTATATTAATCTTCTGCAAAAATAATTGGTATTTTAACGCTCTCCTGTTAAAAACGAAAATTATTTTTGTGAGCGCATAAGTTTATGTTTTTTGGCAAGATCAAATCAACTATCACCCATAACCTAAAGGCTTTACTTGGCACAAACACTAATTAAAACACAAAAAACACAATCAAAATAGTAGCATAATTGTGCAAATACTCAAGAACAAAAATCAAAAGACAAAATCAAATTATATTCATTGAGTTGCCTCCCAACAAGAGCTATCTTTTTACACCCCTAGCTAGGCATAAAGTAAGGATCTAAGTTTTGTCATCTTTGTTCCTAGATCCATATGATGCCCACATGATTGATTCATATGGTGGCCTAATTCTTGTTCTAGGGAAGTGTTCCATACCCTTCCTTAGTGGAAATTGAAATTTAATATTGCCTTCTTTCATATCAATCACGGCACCAATAGTACGTAAAAACGGTCTACCAAGAATAAATGGACAAGACGGATTGCAATCAATATCAAGAACAATAAATCTATGGCCACATAATTTCTATTTGCAACAATAAGAACATCATTAATTCTTCCCATAGGCTTTTTAATAGTATAATCCGCCAAGTGCAAATTTAAAGAACATTCTTCGATATCGTTAAGACCAAGCACATCACATAAAGATTTCGGAATAGTAGAAACACTAGCACCCAAGTCACGTAAAGCAAAACACTCATAATTTTTTATCTTGACTTTGATAGTAGTTTCCCACTCATCATGCAATTTTCTAGGAACTGAAACTTCTAATTCCAACTTTTCTTCCAAAGCTTTCATCATAGCATCAACAATATGTTTAGTAAAAGCTTTATTTTGTTCATAAGCATGGGGTGAATTTATCATGGATTGCAACAAAGAAATACAATCAATCAAAGAGCAACTATCATAATTAAAGTCTTTGTAATCCAAAAGAGTGGGCACATCACTAGTTAAAGTTTTGACCTCTTCAAACCCACTTTTATCAATTTTCTCAACAAGATTTTCACCCTCCGAATTATCGGGACGCCTTCTAGCTAAAGTTGACTCTTCTCGAGTCCCTTTTTCATCAATCTTAATTTTACTAAACAAGGAATCAATAGAATAAACACCAATCATTTTAAGATCTTCATCACTTTTATGAAAGCAATTACTAGAAAATGCTTTTTCTAAAAATTCTCTTCTAGCTCTAAGCATAACAGTTCTTTTCTTACTTTCACCCATAGAAACATAAAGATATTTAATTGATTCCTCAACCTTAGGAACACAAATTTTCATCATGAGCTTTTCTACATCATGAGAAATTCTATCAATACTTCTAGACATATCATCAATCTTATTAAGCTTTTCTTCTATTATAGCATTGAATTCTTTTTGAGTATTGATAAAATATTTAATATTATTCTCAAGATCATAGGTGTTCCTATTATTATTATTATAAGAATGATTACCATAGGAATTACCATAATTTTTAGAGGAATTACTATGAAAAGGCCTAGGATTAAAATTACCTCTATAAGCATTGTTATTGAAATTATTTCAAGAGATAAAATTCACACCCATGGCATCACTATTTTTCTCAATCAAGGTAGACAAAGGCACATCATTAAAATCAATAGGAGTACTTTTATTAGCAACCAATTTCATAAGAGCATCAACTTTTTCACTCAAAGAAGAAATTTCTTCAACCGAATTAACTTTTTTACTAGTAAAAGCTCTTTTGGTATGCCATTGAGAATAATTCACCATAATATTATAAAGCAATTTGGTAGCTTCACGCAAAGTAATTTCCATAAAATTACCACCCGCGGTGGAATCTAAAAGATTCCGAGAAACAAAATTCAACCCCGCATGAATTTTTTGTATGATCATCCAAAGATTTAACCCATGAGTTGGGCAATTCCTTAGCATCAATTTCATCCTTTCCCAAGATTGTGCAACATGCTCATGTTAAAGTTGCTTGAAATTCATGATCTGGGTTCCAAGGGAAATAATTTTCACGGGCGGAAAATACTTAGTAATAAAAGCATCTTTGCACTTATCCCAAGAATTGATACTATTGCGAGGCAAAGAAGAAAACCAAATTTTGCACGATCTCGCAAAGAAAACGGAAATAATTTCAACTTCAGAACATCATTGTCCACATATTTTTTTCTTTTTCATATTGCATAATTCCACGAATGTGTTAAGATGGGACGCGACATCCTCATTAGGAGTACCGGAAAATTGATCTTTCATAACAATATTCAACAAAGCAGTATTAATATCACAAGACTCTGCACTAGTGGAGGGAGGAGCAATCAGAGTGCTAATAAAATCATTGTTATTGGTATTAGAGAAATCACACAACTTGGTGTTCTCTTGAGTCATTGTGACTATGCAACAAGATTGCACTCAAAAACAGATCTCATGAGAAAACGGCGAACAAAAAAGAGGGCGAATAAAACGACAATTTTTGTGAAGTGGGGGAGAGGAAAATGAGAGGCAAATGGCAAATAATGTAAATTGCGAGGAGATGAGATTTGTGATTAGGAACCTTGTAGATGTTGATGATGTCTCCCCTGCAATGAAGCTAGAAATTCCTTTTGATGTCTGCTTGAACTACATCGGTATTTCCTCAAAGAGGAGGGATGATGCAGCACAACAACGGTAGGTATTTCCCTCAGTGATGAGACCAAGGTTATTGAACCAGTAGGAGAACCACACAACACTACATGAACGGCACCTCACACAAATAACAAATAGTCACAACCTGACGTATTAAAGGGGTTGTCAATGCCTTTCAGATAATGGCGCCAGAAATTGGCAAACGTACGTGAGAAAGTTGTAATAAATTGATAGATAGATCGCGTGGGAACACGAGATAAAATAAATAAGTAAAAATTGTAGCAAGGTTTTTTTGTATTTTTGGTTTAATATAGCCGAAAAAAGCAAATAGAATAGATCGCAAAGGCAAATATAATAAAGAAGAGACCCGGGAGCCGTAGGTTTCACTAGTGGCTTCTCTCGAGAAAAATAGCAAACGGTAGGTAAACGAATTACTATTGGGAAATTGATAAAACTTCAAATAATCATGACGGTATCCAGGCAATGATCATTATATAGGCATCACGTCCAAGATTAGTAGACTGACTCCTGCCTGTCTCCACACATCGACCGCTATCCAGCATGCATCTAGTGTATTAAGTTCATGGAGAAACGGAGTAATGCAATAAGAACGATGACATGATGTATACAAGATCTATTTATGTAGAAATAGACCCCATCTTGTTATCCTTAATGGCAACGATACATACGTGTCGGTTCCCCTTCTGTCACTGGGATCAATCACCATAAGATCGAACCCATCACAAAGCACCTCTTCCCATTGCAAGATAAATAGATCAAGTTGGCCAAACAAAACCCAAATATCAGATAAGAAATACGAGGCTATAAGCAATTATGCATTAAGAGATCAAGGAAGACTCAAATAACTTTCATGGATAAAAAGATAGATCTGATCATAAACTCAAAGTTCATCGGATCCCAACAAACACACCGCAAAAAGAGTTACATCATATGGATCTCCAAGAGACCATTGTATTGAGAATCAAGAGAGAGAGAGAGAGAGAGAGAGAGAGGAAGCCATCTAGCTACTAACGACGGACCCGTAGGTCTACAAAGAACTACTCACGCATCATCAGAGAGGCACCAATGGACATGATGAAACCCTCCGTGATGGTGTCTAGATTGGATCTGGTGGTTCTGGAACTTGCGGTGGCTGGAGTTAATTTTCATCGACTCCCCTAGGGTTTCTGGAATATTGGGGGTATTTATAGAGCAAAGAGGTGGTTCGGGAGGCCACTGAAGTGGGCACAACCCACCAGGGTGCGCCTGGGCCTCCAGGTGCGCCCTGGTGTCTTGTGCTCACCTCGGGCTCCCTCTTCGGTACTTCTTTGGCCCACTAGATGTCTTCTGGTCCAAAAAAATCCACAAAAGTTTTGCTGTGTTTGGACTCTGTTTGATATTGATTTCTTGCGATGTAAAATACATGCAGAAAACAACAACTGGCACTTGGCACTATGTCAATAGGTTAGTACCAAAAAATGATATAAAATAACTATAAAATGATTGTAAAACATCCAAGAATGATAATATAACAGCATGGAACAATAAAAAATTGTAGATACATTGGAGATGTATCATAGATATATACATCTACTAGAACTGGTTCTATCTCTTTTTAATGTTGTTACTAGAGAAGATGAAAAAAAACCTTGTCAAATCCTTTGTTCTCACATTAATGTATCTTCATTCACAGCTTGGATCCCATTGGCTCATCATGAGATATATACGGGATATGTCCCTATGGATTACACAGAATGTCTTAAGAAGATGTCAAAGTCAGTGTCTGCTCCTTTTCTACTATTTATTTATTAGTAAATATTTATTAATTAGAGTGGAAGGATGAACTCTTCTCACTTTTGTATGCTTATTACAGAACAAACTAGGAATGGCGAGTGGGGTTATCATGTTACGTTGCAGGCTGCCGCAAACTTGGTAAGCATGATTCTTCCTCACCTTGTTATATTACCAATCTATCGCACCTGTGTGTACATCCTCAGGGTGTCTATGTGGTGCATATAGTACACAATTGACTAATATTAATTTAGTTTTGACTTCCATCATATCAGAATAGTTTTATGAATGAACCATTGCTGGTAGGCTCCTCTTGCTCTTCTATTGGCTAGCTTTATTTAGTTTCCAGCATCAAGAAATGGTGCATTCTAATATAAGAAAAGTGAGATTATGATAACTTTGTTGAAATGCTTTCAGATCAATCTTAATTTCTTTAAAGGAGTACCCACTGCCTTTTCCAATATGTATAGTGTTTTTTGCTCTTACTCATATAGTTATTCATATGAAATTATTCAGTTATGTTTGGCATGGTCCAGAGGTGATTATATGACCTATTCCATTTGCTTTTCCTATAGGCCATGGAAGTCAGTGGGGGGTTTGGCTCTTACTCATATAGGTATTAATATGAAATTAAATATGGGATGGTTGGGTTTCACGTATGGGTGAGGAGGGTGCCCGATTGGTTCAGAACCCTAGCTGGTTCTCATATTTATGTTTGAGGAATCCTTCGATTGAGAATTTGCAATGGTTGTTGGTTAGGTTCACGACATTGAGACGTTAACAGCGTGTTCTCCATCGAGATGTTAACTGAACTTCAAAAGAAATTAGTTGGTTGTTTGTCTAAAATTATTTCAAACCTGAGAACTTGGGGTTGCTTAGAGGTAGATATTTTTGTAAAAGGTTATCGTGTTGCTATACTACTAACGAGTCACAAATGGTCGATAGATATTTTCATGGATCTTATCGAGTTAACTGCTACAATACTGACTCTAATTAGCATTACTAGCATATTTATCATTTCCTTAACTATTAATAGTATATGTAATGCTCACTCTGCTTTTGAAGGTTCCTACACACACACACACACACACAGATATAACTAATTAGTACTAAGAAAGGCGTTGCTTCTTTTCTTTACCATGAATCTGATTATTTCTCCATCCTTTTGCACTGGCTTAGGGTGGTAGCATTGTTTACTGGATTATTACCAATGGAATCATTTGGGCTAAGAAAATGTATTGTCTTTTGATCTCTATGCAACCATTTCCTGATATTAATTAGTGATCACATGGTTTCCTTGTGTCAATTTTTATGGCAGTTACGGGACTGGAGGCAACATTCCTTGTGCCACTCTCTCTACAAAGGTGATGATTGCTCCCATTCATGGCTTGGTTTGCTAAATTAGTTGGACTTGTGATTAACTAGCAGTTCTCGCATATATGTGCTTTCATTAAGAAGAATAAGCTGCCATGCTAGATTAGCTGATCAAGAGCTTAAGTTATATACCAAAATAATGCTGAGAGGAGTTCCGTCAGAAGTACCTTGAGCCTTTTTTCTGTATTCTGTTTTGCGCACTCATTTAATGCCATTTGCAATTTGAAGTAGAAAAATATCATAAAGAGCTTGATGACTTCTATCATTATTGGTCATAGTATATTAAAGGGTGTTTAGGTGACCAATTAGGAAATAATTAATTGTGAGTGATTAATATGGTTACAACGTGTCATATAAATTACCAAAATGTTCAGAATTGGGATATGTGAATGCTTTGTCTTTTCAGTTACATAGATTCATTATTCAGTCCTCGGGCCATCTACTTACTGGAATATGCAACAAATGGAGGAGGGTAGACTATATAAACTGGTCTTAGGCTGCAAAAGTAGTGGGATGAACATCAGTTGAGCAGTATGCAACTTCATAACATATTCTTAGGTTTATGCTTGATTATTTGCATGATTTTGGTTGCTCCCAACTCCGTTCTTAGCTGAAGGTTATTCATCAAAATTCATCGACATTGGAGAACATATTTATATGTATAGTAAGCCTTTTATTTTCTAGGTGGCATTTACCAACCCGTCCACCTAAGCATGACGCTGCCACTGCTCTCCCCGTCAAGGTCGCCCCTCGGAGCTCCTCCCGATCCACCAGCTGGCGCTCTCCCTTTGTAGAGAGGCGAGGAGCACTGATAGATGGAGTCCCAGTGTTTTCCTCTATGGCTCTCGACGTGGCAGATCGGGCCCCAAGTCGTGATTTTCATCACGTGATTGCCCCAGTCGGAGCTCTGCTGCCTCCAGCTCCACTCCGTCGAGGTTCCAGGTTCACCTCTCTCTCTCTCTCTCTCTCTCTCTCTCTCTCTCT
>NC_041381.1:559286529-559290039 GCF_002162155.2 Triticum dicoccoides
TGACCACTACTCCTCCTGTCGTTGGAACTCATGCGAGAGATGCTGTATGCTCAAGGAAGGATTGGTTGGTTCATTTGGTAATATATTTCTCAACAAAAGCACATGTACCAAGATACTATACTGATCCAGAAAATGTTTTTGCAACATTAGGGGGCTACTGTACCCTCCAGTTTAGGTTACCAATGTGGTTGGTTGATGTTTATACTATAACATATCTTACTAGGTACTCCCTCCATTCCTTTATATTAGGTGTATTTGTTTTTTTGATAAAATTCCACATTGTAAGGTGCATTTGTTCTAATTCCTCGTAACTCCGATTTTGGCCCTCCAGAAAAAGGAAAGTATCTCTTCGCTGATTGCATGTATCTCTCCTTGTAGAAAAAGAAAATAAAACTATCTCTCTCCCAATTGTGAGTATTTCTTCCTTTCCTAGCCTAAATGATTTACTTGCCGCTAATCTACAAATTAGAAAGGGGTAATTTTGTCCTAACTAGTGCATAATTATGTGTCGTGGTCACCGTGCTGAAAATTATACACCTTAGATAAAGGAATGGAGGGAGTACATGCTAACAACAATCCTCTTTGTTTAATTTGACATTTACCATCTCATCTTGGTTCTACCATCTCTCAGTCGTATTGTTAATTTCATAATTGACATATTGATGCCCAGTGGTTAAGACTCTGCAGTGAACCATGCCTTTGTGAGAGGACCAAGACAAGAGGTAACATACTGGCATGGCGTAGTAGTATATACAACAGTTCTTTTGTTATAACGGCTTATAATTATCATCAGATTTATCATTATTCCTCAGAAAACATTATGTATATATCATATGTAAATTTCATCTTTCCTCCATTTGGATCGGCTACTGGCAATTGTAAAAACTAAACAAAACCAGGTCATGTGATTAGAAATACATAGCTCAGATCTTCTTTCATGGCATTGGTAGTTTGGCGGGTCAGTAAAACTAAGTGAACGATGTAATAGTCTATAAGATGTATCAATTTGTGGTATGATCCCGTCTCTCGCTGTCAAACACATGTCTCTCACTTCATCTTTCCTCCTTTTGGATCGGCTATCAAACACATGTAAATTTCATCTTTCCCCCGTTTGGATCGGCTACTGGCAAATGTAAAAACTAAACAGAACCAGGTCATGTGATTAGAAATACAATAGCTTCGATCTTCTTTCATGGCATTGGTAGTTTGGCAGGTCAGTAAAACTAAGTGAACGATGTAATAGTCTATAAGATGTATCAATTTGCCATATGATCCGTTCTCTCGCTATCAAACACATGTTTCTCACTTTATACTTCTCGAAAGTCAAACACTTATGCTCAATACGCAGGACCGTGTGTCCAGTATGGTACAACCCTTGGGCGCAGATGCATCTATGCAAAGAAGATAAAAATATCTTCATACGAGCTTGATCGACTAAGGCAATTTGTTGGTCCAAAACCTACCATCAGGTACTACATTTGTGGGAGGAACAAGACTTCCATCACTCTGGTGAGATCTCTACCTGCACATTCTTCTTGATCAAAATAATCTCTGCTTGCCGGTGATCTTGACCATCATATGCTTCATGTTTCCAGTAATTCTCATCTCCATTTACAAGGAGATACCTTGCAAGGTACTGTGAACATCCAATCGATAACATGTGGGTTCACCTTGCGCGTGGGTGTGCTATGGAGCAGGTCAGAATTATTAAGGGTGTCGATGGGAGAGCGACTATCACAAGAAATTGGTCAAGACTTTATGACAATAGCAGAGCTTCCAGAGCATCAGATATGACTTTGCCTTCAATGCTAAAAATGCAACTGTTGCTCACTGTCTACCCACTTTTAGAAGATCGATTACAAAGTTGCACTCATGTCGAGTGGTTGCGCTTTTGGTTTCGAACTTCATGTCGAATGGCTATCTTTTGTGATATTATGAATGCACTGAAATCGATTCTGCCTTATGATATTGAACAACGTTGTCTCGCTACTATCACAATTGAATATTTCTTCTTCGCTTTACTGTTATCCTCCATGAATGCATATGCTAAACTTGAATTCCTGCTGACTTAGTATTATTTGTTTGATCAAAACATTGGGACCGGCACCCTCACGCAAGGCGCGATACCGATCTAGTGTATGAGAGGATGAACATGTTTGTGGACACCGGAGACTGGTAAATATCCTTATAGATGGCCTTTCTCCTTGATCTCCATACTGCCCAGAGCGTTTAAACAGCCAATTCTTGGCGTTGGTATCTTGGAGTGTCAAAGCCATTTGACCCGGTGAAAACGGTGTGGCCTAGTCGTTTTGGATTCACTAGTACATATGCCTGTGCGTTGCAACGGGCGGAAAACTTGACAAAAGCTGCTTCACATGCCAGTACGCTCCACTTACATTCAAGTCTAACAAACAAATAAGGTTGCCCTCATATCTATAAGGTGCATATGCGGGTGTGTTGCCTCGGTTGAATTATCCTTAGAAACTAAGAGTCCCAAATATCAAACAATAAACTCTGTTAACAGGAAATGCAGTCAGTAGTAACTTAGTATATGGTTGTTGACCTAGATTTTCCAAAATGCTTTGAACTGATGCATTTCCCTTGCAAACTATGCAGACAGAAGATCAAACTTGAAAGATTAAATAATTGTTTTTCTGGAAAGGAGAGGTGCAACAAGAGATCAGTTAAATTGCATAATAAAGACCACCATTTTGACATATCATGTAATTCCATCCTAGACACAAATCTCGCGACCAGTCTGTCATGCATTCCTAAAACAGTATGCCTCTTCAGCGGTCACAGGTGCACGGCTGGGAACTTTTCCCGAGCGTTTTATCTGCAAGAGATGTTCAGATTACTTCATCTGTGAATAGACGGCACACCCAGCTAGTATTTAAGAACAAAACTATAAAATGCCGTTGAATTCCCATCATGTAGAATAAGTCACTGCCTCCATGAAACCTGCAATGACAAGAGCATGTAAGTTTTCTCGGTGTGGTATTTGTAATCCACATGCCCTAACTACCAAGTTCTCAACTAAGAATATATAAAATACCGCCACCTTATAATATCACCACTGCTATTTATAGATGCTGGTTGGTAGACAAATATGATCTGAAATGGTTTATGTCAGATGAAAGAGCAGAGGGCACTTTTATTGTGTTTTTAATAGTGAAACTTCTATCTCTACAAAGTTTTTCCCTCTATTTCGTCTACATGTCGTGGCACAAAATATTGTTGCTACTACACAAGCTGATGAAAATAGTGTGTACAGAACCCGCGGACAAAGTTGCTCCATGTGAAATTCAACATGTGAAATCCACCCGAGATGTCGGTCTCCAGGGGTTTCGGTTTGGTTTTGGTGCCAGCCTTCCCCTCCATTTTGTTTTTTTCTTCTAGTTTTGGGCTTTCTCTTGCTCTCCCCTGTAATTTTCTTTTGCGCCTTTGGGGCGCTTACTTGTATCTGTACTGACTGCCAAGTCACCTTGGAGTTGGAATATAACAAGCGGT
>NC_041381.1:559290279-559307309 GCF_002162155.2 Triticum dicoccoides
ACTGAAACCATATGCATAGATTATAGTAGTTATGGTAGCTCATTTCATGTCCAACAAAAATTCATATGTGTTCTTTAAAATAAAAACATAGGTCTTAAATATAAACACAAAGAAATAGGTGTTTTTTTTAAAGAAAAGGTGTAGAGAATGAACTATATACACTGAATAGTCATTACATGAATCAGAAGTAGAAGCGGTACTTTAGGACAAAAAACATATATTGTACAACTGGTTCTATCTGTATGTAACCATGCGAAATTAAGCTCAATATACCTCATTTTCCGCTGAAGTCAAGATCTATTGCGGATCAATGCGAGCAGCTTCAATGTCGAACCTTCCATATAGAATGCAGGCCCTTGTCTATACAATTGCAGTCAGAGTTGATTGCAATATTGACGCGTATGTCATGAGCAGCAAAATCATATGCTCCTGGGTTCTAGCACTTGCCCAACTGATATAGTTCAAGCAGGAAAAAAATATTCAGTAAACCAAAATGGAAACCTTTTAGAAAGTAGAGGGGCTCGGTGTTAAGCAATGGTTTCAGGTAACTATGGGGTTCAACCAGTACTATGCTACCTTCTAACAAACATGGTAGATGATTAAGGTCTCAGTGAGATATAATGAACTGTAGTGTGGTCAGCAGCAAGAGGAACATTTAAACATTCAATGTGCCCATTGCAAGTGCTCCAATAAATGCAATAAGCAGAACTCAAATAAAGCAACATCTCTAGGACTGTATTCTGGAAAATATAAATAGAAGACCAGGTAAACTTTGCAACAGTCAATATACCTTTTAAGAAGAATCAATCGGCTATCATAATATTTTGACGGGCTACGACTATCATATTCAGCAACCAAAATGATACAATATATATCATAGGAAAAAAAACTACAAGTGCAGGTGGCAAGAAAAAGAGAGATATGAGTGGTCAAACTCTCCTGGAAGCAAAGAGATCTTGACTTACAAACTCAAGGCACATAGCAGCATACCGAAATTTCTAGCTAGTTGTACTTGCAGGTAGTGAAAATTAAGCAGGCAATGTTAGGAGACTCGAAAGAAGGCTTTGGCCAGCCTGTGATCCGCACATTATATGATCATGTGCAGGTTCGTATTTTACTGTTTAAATTCTTGAGTCTCTCCTCATCTTGTTTTGAACTAGCAAAAGGGCCCGTGCGTTGCAACGGAAGAAAAATATATCGCATGCCTCTAGCCCAATAGCCCCATGGCTAAAAGCCCCCACAAGTTTACGTCCTCTATTTCAACACATCACATTACTCATGACAAACAAGAGCAGAACGGGACGAATGGGCAACGAACGATGGAAAAGGAGAAAAATATTCTCCAATAAAATTTCACAAAGTGTTCCTAGAAAAATGTAAAGCTAGTTCGTAATTTCATGGAAATGCCACTTCTAGAATGCATAAAAACATAATCCGGCCAATCATTTTATATTGATATGTTCACACACTTAAGTTGTGCTATTATTGCCTCGTGTTTCAATTGGTAAATAAAAAAATTAATGATGTCGGGTGTTGTTTGAGGATGAAAATTGTTCTCTCTCATACCCTTAATCAACTCAAACACTCTGATATGTAAATTCAGGCATATACATTTAGCTTGTACTATAAAAAAAAGTAAAGCTAGAAACCTAGCAAGTACTATTACTTTTCAAGGACCAAAAACTTGAAAGAGGGATAACACAGAAAATATGAAGAACATCCCTCTAGTGGAAGCACTACATGCATTTGTGAGTCCAAGCATAGTATCTCCAATAAATTATTCAGAAAATAAACATGCCTAAAAAATTTAGAGACCTCATGACAGGTGGACTGATGCCCAATATATCTTTAGATAAACAATGAGCATGTTTCCCCAGGTAATTTGATGAGCTGAAGCAAATTATCGGCAAGGAATAGAAAAGAAAATTAGTAGATCATCCAAGGATCAAACGGGCAAACAGTAATATAATCTTGAAAAGAAACACCATTTTCAGTAAATTTTACCACAAAAAAATTGCAGTTCTCTGTCACTTCTTTCCTTGTACCCAAAATAATTCCAAAAATACCAATACCGTAAATTACAAAAATTCCACAGACCTCATGAAAGGTAACCTGATGTACTTTAGTCCCGGTATAGTGCTTCTACTTAGCCTAATAGGGGCAGCGCCATTCAAAAAGCTAACAAATCAAATCAATCAAATGCAAGCTTTTTGTTCACTGTAACTATTCCGCAAGACTGTGCTCAAATATAAGCTATTTAGGGGATCACAACTATAGTACTGTGCGATATTTAGAAATCAGCATGTGCGCGCAAGTGAGCTCAATTGCATACCAATTTCATGATGGCAACACTAAATCTGAAATCCAAAAGCTTAAGTAACCTCAGAGTTGAAATATCGCATCCTTGCAGCTATGTTTCCACTGACAAATTGACTTCTTGCTAATGGACCAACCCAACGATTAGTCGTAACATAACAAAAATACTGCAGTGATACATTCTTGTTGGTAAGAAACATAGTTTTAGTGCTAGAGATAAATTATTTGTTTCACCGTGCTAGAGATTAATTCTTTGTTCCACCGAAATGACATAACTTTTATGTTCGGGAAACTTGATGTTTTGGCAAGATCCTTGTGCAAGTGAACCAATTCACCGATAAGACATTGATATTCTAAGTGAATAAGTAAAGCATATATAACCACAAAATGGTACCGGATAAAAGAAACTGACAATGCAATGAAGATAATAACAAAGAAAGGAACTCCAAACATAATCAACCAGCAAAAAACATTTAAAATAAATTTTGCAAGAAAACATGCCCGTGCATTACAACGGGGCATAAATATTCTAGTGATGATAAATCATTCTATGTAGAAGTTCTTAGAGTGATATAAGTTCAGATCCAAACAAAGTTACTACTGTACTTTGCATAAATCAGCTGAGCTAGTGGGTAAATTCAGTCAGTAAACCACGCAATTCAGACCTAAAAAAGATTCCAAGGTGTAGTACAGAATCACGGTTTGCCACAAATAAAGGCTAAGTTGAACTACTATAAAATATAGGAGGTTGCCCAGAGAATAGTCAGGAACTCCTAAGTGCTCCTACCAAAGTGTAGATTGACGATGCAAACCACAATTAATAATGTGCATGAGCAATTAAACAATGGGCCACCTACAATTCAGATTAGCACAGAAGAGAACTGCTAAACTATGAGCTCCCCTGAAAAACAACCCATAAACAGAAATATCAAGGGGCCATATTTATTGTGTTTTTTTTACCTTGTGCAGACTTAGCCTTGTCATACGGACGTGGAGTTTCTGCACCCGAGCTCATATGAGCTCGGGTGAACAGTAAAATCAAAAAAAATCAAAAAAAATTCAAAAAATTCCAATTTTTTTTGGTAGAAACATTGACAAAAGTTTTAAGTGCTTGCAAAAATTCGTCATGAAATCACATTTCTAGAAGGCGTGACAAAAAAAACAAAATCGGTACTCTGAAAATGCTACTTTCAAAAGCATTTTGGAGGCTGAATTTGTTTTTTTTTTTTGCCACGCCTTACAGGAATGTGATTTCATGATGAATTTTTGAAAGCACTTAAAACTTTTGTCAATGTTTCTCTGAGAAATTTTTTGGAATTTTTTGAATGTTTCTTTATTTTTTTTCAATTTTACTGTTCACCGAGCTCAAATGAGCTCGGGAGCAGAAAGGCACTTCTCTTGTCATACTGGCTTCATGCAGATGAATTAGTCTGCCTTACACTCAACCAATGTAGTTGCACTTGCACATCTGCCGGACTGGTACACGGTAACATGACAATCTGAGTCGTTCAGATTCAGCTCGTCTGGGTAGAGATGTACTACTTGTTCTCTTCTCTTGGAGGCTGGCTTGATTTGGAGATCTCCTCACATTGCAGAAGAATCACTTCTGGTTCTCTCCACCAGAAGAACTCAAGAACAAAAGCGCTCAAACATAGTATGCGAAAGAATTTCCAGAAACCAAATCGACCACACGACGAGCTAACAACCTTCTCCTGTTCAGAATTCCAATAATACAAAAATAAATCTGGAAATAAATTAAGACTGTATCTTATTCTCTTAAAACTGAGGATTTGCAAGCATTTAAGACCTTCTGCTCTCTGTACCACATTTTAAAGATATACTCATATACATAACCTTGAGAGAAAAATGTTCATCACATTTTTCCCTTCTAGATGTTAGATAGATACTACAACCTAACAAATATTCATGGATCAATTGCAGTAGTTGATGTCTAGTATCATTTGTTTTGAGTTAATCAATGAATTACAGGTATCAATAGGACTTCATCTCATTCCACTTCTATTTCCCTTGTTCCAATGTTGATTTGACATCAGCCTCTCTAGTAGACAGAGAATCCATGTCAATAACAGCCTCTCAAGTCTCAAAGTACATACTCATAAAATCCTCCTCAAGTAATTTTATTGTTTCCATAAGCAATCATGAACCTACTGTACCAACATGAACAGTCAATAAATATTAGTAGTGTACACAGAAATACATATCACATACTCCTGCCATCTCTCGCACACATGATGATCACATACTGTTGCTTCTGATCACAGATAGTCCTCTCCCTCAAACAAATACATCTATACGAATTGGGCTGCATATAATTAGGAGAACGTTATGGACCTCAAGGTGGGTGCAGAAATTTATCAGCTCAATCTACCTCCCATCACTGAAAAGACAGAAGAAAAAATTGCTTAGTTCTGAATTTCATCGAGCATCTAATAAATAATTTAAATAGTGATGACACATTGAGCTGGAATCAGTTGAAACAGAGGTAGTACATCATAGTCAGTTAGGTAGTGCAGTCACTACCCACTAAAAAAGTAATGACATATTCTACAGGAAAACAACAATCAGAAAATGGTTATAAAAAAACAAATATGTTCTTCATAGTCCGTTGCCTATCGCTTACAGCATACACGCACTGTGACATGTCTGATGAACATCACTGGACAGAACCTAAAACTGGAGTAACATGGAGCAACTTCAGAAAAATGAGCTAATGACGATGTATATGCCTACTTTCTAATTCTAAAATTCATGGTTCAATTTACTGTTATTCTGCCCTACTTCAATCAAATAATCATGCAAACAAAGCATTCATATACATGCCAAGAATAATGCTAATTTTGGTGCTAACAGTAGTGGTGCTCAGGTGTATAACGTCAAGGAACACACTAACAGGTTGTTTTTCCTGGAACTTTGTTCCTTCTGTGAAATCTGAATATAAATGCAACTGGAACATAACTATCACTCAAACTTTTGACTATGTGTAGGCCCAAACTTGGTCGGATTAGCATGGTTCAGTTTAGAATAGAGGAACACCACAACAGATGTAAACTCCAAGGTGTAAGTCAATACTGAATCTTCAGATATGTGTCTTGTTCAGACAACAAACAATCCTGAACAAATCTTTAAAAAAAATTCAGAGATGCAAACATGCTAGCCTCAGGTGTAGTAACTTTCATGGGGAGAAATACCTCTGTTGTAGCCGCCTCAGGCGATGGAGGGCTCGACGGGTGTTCTTCCGCCGGCGAACTCAGCATAGTACCGCTGGACGGATGATTTTCCTCCGCCAGCGACATTGGATGTTCCTCTGAAAGTTGCAATGTGATGGGATTTGATGGAGATTCTGGTCGAGGGACGCGGCCTGATGGACGTTCCGGTCGAGGAACCCTCCTTATGACAGCCAAGTCCAATCCGGGTCGGGCACTACATGCTTTTGCCTTCGAGAAGAACAGAGACTCGAACTCGATTACATTGGAAATTGACTTATGTTGGAGAAGGACACGGTCTCCAATTCCATCCAAATCACGACACTTCACTGAAGATTCAGAGAACTGAAGCTGGCCTCGCTGTTGTGTTCGGGCGTCCATCCAAATCACGACACTGCACTGAAAATTCAGATAATTGAAGCTCGCTGTTGTGGACACTGAACCGAAAATTCAGATAACTGAAGCTCGCTGTCGTAGCTTCGCCGGTGCCTGCGGTAGCGAGTCCATCTTCTCCTCGGCGCGGCGCCTAGCCGCACCAGCTCCACGCCAATCACCTCGGCCGTGCACTCCTCGCGCACCACCGACTGCACCAACCGCGGCAGGTCCAGCGTGCTGCCGTCACCATCCTGCAGCGACGCGTGCGTCAGGGACTTGCCGTTGAGGAGCTCCAGCAAGAGCACGCCCAGAGAGTGTCGCCGCGCGTCCACCACCTCCGGGGCGCGGTAGCCATCGGCGCCCGCAGCACGTCCTCAAACCACGCCGGCCCCCGCTGGAGCAGCGCCCCGAAGAGCGGGACCTTGAGGTCGCCAAGCAGAACGGAGAAGCTCCTGCCGCCTGACTGGCCTGCCGTTGGGAGGAGGACGACGAGAGGAGCGCCCGTTCGTCCGCCGCTTGGGCCACGGCAGCTGATTCGGCCCAGCCGCCCGCGAAGCCGTCGTCCATCTGGAACCGCAGCAGCCCGCCTGCCTTGGAGCTCGCCGCCTCCGACCACCTCTCCATCATCCTTCGCCTCGATCCGTCCGTCCCATCTCCGGATGGCGCACCGGAGAAGCTGGGCCGTAGATGCTTCATCAGGCTGCTGGCTACCTTCGCTGCCGCAGCGACATCCTCCTCATCCTGATTCTCTCCTTCCTCGTCCGCACGGCCTCGGGGTCTGCGCTGGTTGGTGACAGGTGCGCCGCCGGCTCGTAGTCCCTGTGCAGTGCCGGGATGCGCTGTGCCTCCAGCTCCCCACTCGCCGGGGCCCCTGCTCCGCCACCTCGTCCACCCCGTTCGCCGTGGCCGCCTCCAACTGCCGGTCTGAATACCAAGAAACAGAGGATACGCGAAAGGGATTTTTTTTACCGAATCGTTTTCCCCAGAGCCACTTACGTAGGGAGTGCGGTAGAGAGTGCGGGTTCAATTTCCGAAAAAGAGAAGGGTCTTTTTGCAAAAGCGAACGACGGACGGCAGAAACCCAATTCTCTTTATTATTAGGTAAAGAATAGCTCCATGTTAAGACTTCTTCTATCCATAGTTTGGTAGTTGCTTGAGAATAATAGTTAGCAGAGAAACAGCTCGGGGAAAATAAGCATACAATAATTAGAACAAGCTTCTCTGGTTACAGGCTGCACATTCAAAAGGCAAGATAAGCTTGTGATTCCCCAAGCTGTTTCTCTGCTAGCTTTTTTATCCTTAATGGCAGGAACTCCGTGTCGATGGCTGTTTTTTAGGGCCTCGACATTCTCACTCCAGAGAGCTGCCATAGTTATATTACACCCCAAAAAAGATCGTCTTCACTACACAAGAAAGCAATTAGTGTCTCACTCCAGATGATTATTTAGTGTCTCTTTACAAACTCTCTGCTTCATATGTGGTGGTGGTGTCACTCTGCAACTGTCAAATAGTCTATCTCTGTTAACTACTTTCCTGCATGGTACCCAAACCAAACAGAGCATTTCCATTTTTCTAGTTTATTGTTGTGTTATTCACCCATGAGCAATGTGATGCCGATACGGTAATAACTATTCATTATACTATTGCTCGCTAGATTATTTTCAGCTCAGCAGGTGTCATTCTCAAACTTCATATTCCATGGGAAATCATTAAATTTCAAGAAACTCAAAGAAGTTTAATCGATATCAATTCTGTTATTATTGTATAACGACACAAGTAAATGGGAGTAAACTCTAAAAGAAAAACCAGAGCAGCTTCATGGGCAAATATGCCTATGTATATTGATTTTCGCACAAAGAAAATCCTGGAGCAGGAAGAACCTAAAAGAAGTGTAACATAGAGCTAACAATGCATTAAGTGGAAAGCACAAAAACATATGCAGGAATCTTATAGAGACACATAAGTAGAAGTACCTTGGTGGCCGGGAACGCCGGCAAGGCTTAGTGCAGGAATCCTCATGGCGGACACAGCGGCCAGCCCCTAGTGGGTGGACCTGCTCCGTGCAGCCATGGTCTGACTCCTAGATAGTAAACAGACAGAATTGGAAAGTGTGTATATGGTGAATCAATGGTACTCCAGTACAAGGATAAGCAAGTACATTCGGCAAGCCGGACATTGTTAGCAACAGAAAAGCAAGTCAACACTCAAGGTCAAATGAAAGTCCACCAAAAATGCATGAAACGGTGATAGGCCAAAAGATTAACTAAATGCATATGTAACTGCTACTTTTGGCCCAACAAATGCATATGTAATTGCTATTGTGATCTTGACTTTTCCAGATTGAATCAATACAATCTTTTTTGGTGCATCAACCATCTTTCAACTGACAAATGATTCACTAATTGTTCTGAAAGCTATTGTGATCTTGACTTTTCCAGATTGAATCAATACAATCTTTTTTGGTGCATCAACCATCTTTCAACTGACAAATGATTCACTAACTGTTCTGAAAATACATGGCATTAGTTCAAACTGAGGGGATTCAAAGATTGGAGAGAAATCAGACCGAGGGAGGGTAAGCGGAGAGACTTCATGAAGATTTTGACTGCTGCCGCCGCGGTCCTCATGACTTAATCGCGGCACCGCGGCCTTCCAAGCGCCCTCACATCCGCGGTCTTCCACCGCCAGCGCCGTCGAGGTCTTGCTCGTAGGCTCGCCCGTGTAGCTGTCTCCTATGATTATTGTGGATGAAGGAGTGGCTGGTGGCGAAGCCGGCGGGGTTGGGGAAACCATTGTCGAGGTGGAAGCAGTGGGGAGGAGTCCTGGCGGTGCCATGGTAGCAGGAGCAGGAGGCAGGGGTAGGCGCGGCGGCGGTGTACGGCAGCGCCGGGCGGGGCGGAGCGGGGCGGGAGGCGGCGGCGCCGGGCGGGGCGGGGCGGGAGGCGGCGGCGCCGGGCGGGGCGGGGCGGGAGGCGGCGGCGCGATGGAGGTGGAGATGGGATCGGGACTCGGGATGCAGAGTCGTGAGGATGGCTTTTTTTTCTATCGCTTGTACGGTTCGGTTCACTTATCACGAAGACTGCGGGTTGAATAGCAAAAACTACAGGGATTTTTATGCAAAAACGTCGACGACGTACGACGAGAAGCACTCGCTGAAGGCCCATTCCACTGAATGGCCCTAAAGGGTTGAGCGACCCACCGAAACCCTCCGAAAACTGAACTACTGAACCTCGGGTGCGGGCTCCAGCGGCGCCGGTGAGGGGACAAGGGTTTGCTCGCCCCAGTGCGGCTGCGTCGTAGCAAGCGACGGAACGGAGCAGCGGCGCACCTGACCAGGTCGAGGCGACTAGGGCTCGCTCGCTCCAGGGCGGCTGCGCCGCAGCGAGCGGCGGATCGGAGCAGGCGCCGGCGGCGCGCATTGGAGCACCTAGGCCCACGACTCGGGTAATAATCTCTCATGTCTCCTCTGTTTTTTCCTCTATAAGAAGGAAGAGGTGAACTTTTGTTTCCCAATGTCAAGCCCCAATCTCCTGCCAATGTTGCTAGCTTCCTCAGTATCGGTTCATTCGATGGACGCCTAAATCGTGTCGTTGGTCTGTAGTACATCTCTTCAAGTTAAAAGTTCGCTCCTTTATCCTCAAATTCCGCCTTCAAAGTAAAAGTCAGAAGTAATCTGAACCTTTTCGCTTGCAGGGACGTCGACGGTGTTAGCGTATGTATATTTCATGTATTGTGTAACCTCCTTTGTACATGTATGACTGGGTCTAGCCACGCCTGGCCTGCGTGCCACCATTGTAGGGGCGTTGGGCAGACCCTCATTGTATTTATGATGTAATCTGTAACTCCTAAGCATCAATCAAGGAAGATAGTTTCCAACTGACGGTGTTCAGGATGACCTTCAGCACATGGCTTGATGGGGTCGTAGGAGGAGGAATTGTGGAAACAATTACTTATGAGGTCTACGATCGAGCCTCTGGGACCTATGTAACACGCACCTTTCAGAATCCCCAACACATTGCTTGATGATTTTGCCAGTGTGGTCTGTACCGGAGCAGCTGCCGCTGCGTGCTGGGCAGCGTGGAGGTACTACCAACGTAGTGTGTCTCTGCGCAAGTACGGCCGGGACATGACGGCCTTGGCCGGCAAGGCAGACCCGGTGATTGGCCGCGACGACGAGATTGATCGTGTTATCTGCATCCTCAGCCGCCGGACCAAGAACTGTGCAGCGCTAGTCGGTGCCGCAGGGGTCGGCAAGACGGCCATTGCCGAGGGCCTCGCTCAACGCATTGCCGCTGGGACAGTCCCTGCCGCCCTCGCTGGAGCACGCATTGTGGAAGTTGATCTCGGGGCCATGGTGGCTGGCACTATTTTACGTGGCATGTTTGAGCAGCGCATTAAGAACGTGATAAAGCATGCAGAGGATGCAGACGGCAAGGTAATTCTCTTCATCGACGAGATGCACATGCTTCTTGGCACAGGAGGCAGTCAGCAGGACCGCACAACCGACGCCTCCAACATGCTGAAGCCGGCGTTGGCCCGTGGTCGTATCCGCTGCGTGGCCGCGACGACTTTGGATGAGTACAACAAGTACATTGAGAAGGATGCCGCATTGGAGCGGCGATTCCAAAAGGTGCATGTCGAGGAACCGAGCATGCAGTCCACCATTGCCATTCTGCGAGGGCTGAAGGAAAGGTATGAGCAGCACCATGGCTTGGAAATCCAGGATGCTGCTCTTGTTGCCGCCACAACACTCGCTGCCCGCTATATCACCGGTGAGGAATTAACTTCATGTGAACGCCGTCTGTATAAATCAGTGAAGCAACCTGCACTGCAACGTTTCTTTTCTAATGAGTAGTATTTGTTAGTGGCAAGCATTTATGTATGGTGGGTAAATTCGATGAATTTGTTGCTGCGTCTACTGTAGGTCGTCAATTTCCTGATAAGGCAATTGATCTGATTGATGAGGCATGCGCCACTGCAGCCAAAAAGATGATGCAAATGGACAAACAAGAACAGCAATTTAGCATTGCACTAACTTCCTCTGCAGTGAAGGAAGCAATTGTTGGCCCAGATCAAGTTGCACAAGTAGGCATTCTCTTCCTAATTATATTTGTGTCCATTGTTCAATCAATGTGATGTGCTTGTCATGCATGTCCAATGTTGTGATTTGAAGGTTGTGAGCCGATGGACTGGAATTCCTGTGACCACGCTTAATCAAGGGGAGAAGGATAAGTTGATCCACCTAGCAGCTAGATTGCATGAACGAGTTGTTGGCCAGGATGAAGCGGTCAATAAGGTTGCGCGAGCAGTGTTGCGCTCAAGAACTGGCCTTGATCAACCTGGCCAACCGATAGGCTCTTTTCTCTTTTTAGGCTCGACTGGTGTTGGAAAGACGGAGCTTGCAAAAGCTCTTGCCAAGCAGCTATTTGATAGCGAGAAGATGTTGGTTCGCATTGACATGTCCGAATATGTTGGGGCTGGGTCTGTGTGGCGTCTCATTGGAGCACCTCCAGGGTTTGTCTTCTTTATTTTAACAGACCTACATTACATATCATACTTAACCTTTAACTGGTTTAATTGGTCTTAATGTTTCTTTTATATTGTGATATATTAAAGCTGCCATGAACATCAAGATGGTGGACAACTGACTGAGAAGGTGCGGAGGCGCCCATACAGTGTCATCCTAGTCGATGAGGTGGAGAAGGCAGACCCCTTGGTGTTGAATGTTTTTCTTCAGCTCCTTGATGATGGTATGTTGACTGATGGCAAAGGACGGATTGTGGACTTCAAGAATACAATTATCATCATGACCTCAAATGTGGGGTCAGAGCACCTAATGGCAGGAATGTCTGGGGAAACCACAATGGAAACTGCACGGAGTCTTCTCATGAAACAGGTTTTATTTCTTGATCCAAAAGTTTGCCTATAAAGGCTGCATGCAGCAGTTGCCTCTCTGCTGGTTGTTACTCAACTATATTTGTTTGTGCAGGTTCAGAAACACTACAGGCCCGAGCTTCTCAACAGACTCAGTACCATTGTTGTCTTTGAGCCACTTTCGCGAGACAAACTGAAGGAGGTTGTGACAATCCAAATGAAGAGCGTCATCGCCAGAGTAGCTGACAAGGGCACATGTCTGTGTGCAAGCGATGACGCATTGGACGTCATTTTGTCGGAATCATACAACCCAGTACGTCATATTTTCAGATAACGAGGTTACCCGTTGGTATGTGTTAGTAATCATGCTTAATCTCTCACATTACAGATGTACGGTGCAAGACCTATAAGGAGGTGGGTGCAGGAGAACGTGACGACAATGATCTCGGAGATGCTGGTCAAAGGAGAGGCTGGTCCAGGCTCGACAATATTTGTTGATGCTACGGTCGACAAGAAGGGGCTGAAGTACGAAGTGGTGAAGGAAGTGGTGGATCCAGTGGCGGGACTTCCTAGTGACTCTAGCTATGATTTGATCGTGGCCACTCCCACTAGGGATGGCAACAGACCTGAAAACATGCCGCGTCAGAAGACTAAACCACCTTGTGTTGCTTGGAGGTCTTTGGGGAACTTGTATTTCCCAATCAAGGCTTTGTTAGCAAGGCTTAACGCCTAAGCATCATCATGGTTTCGAGCAGCACATAAAACAGTTAATCAGGTACATAGCTTCGAGACTAGCACATTACAAGGTTAGCAGCCTAGAATGATCATAACATCAGAGAACACATATTTTCTCTTTGCTATTCCCAGCTCTGTCAGCAACTACGTACTACACCAGAACCTAGGTCACCTATCCATAATTACGGGACATGTAAATACAGATAGATACATATGTTAGAAAGGCTGTTAATCTATGTCAGGCTCCTCCAAAACAGGGCACCCAAGGCTACTTGGTCAAGATCGCTGTCATGCTCGCTTGGCCCGCCCAGTCGTCGTAGTAGTACCATTGTTCCGGAATTTCCTTCGTGCCATTCAATGCCCTTCCTTCTCCACAAGCTTGATAACCTGTTACAGGCAATATAATAGCATTCAAGAGCATGGCATGTGAAATCAGGTTATGAACATATTAGGGTTAACTGGGTAAAGTGTTAGGAAAGTACCAGCAATTTCTCTTTTTTGAGGGAAAGAATATCAGCATTAGAAATACCAACTGGGGCTGCACAACAATATTCTACTTTACTGAATCATATGGCCACAAGACTACAAATGCGGTAAGAGTATGAAGGATGCAACATCAGACCAGATGCCCTTGAGAAGAGAGTTCATTTAGAGTATCAAGACAATGCTTTAAAACTACTGCATTAATTAAACTCAAATAAGCAAAACAAATATAAGCAGCATATACAAGTGGCAAGAATACCTAATCAAACAAGTACATTCTTACCGATTGTTTTATCTTTCCCTTAGCAGGAGGTGGTGGCCTGGAAGGAATCTGAGGCGAAACATGTGGTCGCGGATCCTGACGGTGCAAAGGGTTCTGATTCCATGAAGCGGGAATCGGTACCTCCTCGTCGTTCTCTTCACCATCTTCTTCATTTGAGTTCTTGGAATCAAGATCCTCCGCCAATTCATCCTCGTCTTCCTCTTCCATCAGGTTCTGCATTTCCGATCCTTCATCATCCCCATCAGCCTCGCCACTATCAGGATCTCCTATGTTTTGACTACTCTCCCCTGCATCGTAGTCCCCTCCAACGTGTGACGCATAATCCGACTGACCCTCAAGTTCAGTACCACCCATATGTTCTGACCCAGCTACATCCATCTCATCAATCGGCCGACTGACCTGGCCAGGCTCGTAACCACCGCCGCCTTGTACCAGAGGATCCTCCATGGGGATGGCCGGATGGGGAGCACTAAGGCAACGGGGTGAGTCCTCCGGCATTTGCAGGATTCTAACCAGCTCACCCACTTATGTGTCCTATCTATCGGAACCAACTCCCAGAAAATTTTTGTACGGGATTTCGTCCACACCGACTGAATACTGGCGGTGCACACATTGGGATCAAAGCGAGAAATTTGTTGTCAACCAGTATTTCAACTGACTAATGTTTACTTTTTCTGGATCGGTCAATTGCAACTCCACATATGCAAACTCAGTAAGATCAACCCCACTCTCGTTTGATCGGTCATTACCAGGACCATAGTAAACAACAAATTTGACTGATTCAGACATGTCTCCTGCCATAAAAATTCATATTCCCATCAACCACTAAGTACCACATACTCCCTCCTTCCCAAAATTTTGGGCGTTTAAGTTTCTGCATGCAATCCCATATTCTAAGGCGCACATGCCTTCCTCTCTCAATCAGTTAAGCTAATGGTCCATATTTAATTGGAAAGAAGATCGTGGATGCCTCTCACTTCTTTTTTGAATCGTGATTGCCTCCCTGTGTACAACTTGTACGATGGGTCAAATAAAAATCCACGTACGCTAATTTTCGTGCTAAAGACTAACACGCCTAACAATCTGGGAAGGAGGGAGTACTTTTTATACACTAACTGGAATGTCTACCCCATATACTCCCTCCGTCCGAAAATACTTGTCATCAAAATGGATAAAAAAAATGTATCTAAAACTAAAATACGTCTAGATACATCCCCTTTTATTCATTTTGATGATAAGTATTTCTGGACGGAGGGAGTACATGACTACCACTAAGCAAACAACCGGTCAAACGAACTAAAATTTCAGACATGTCTCCTGCAATTAAAATTCATATTCCCGTCAACCACTACGTTCCACATAAACTTTTTTACGCTAACCGAAATGTCTACCACATATACGTGACTACCACTAAATAAATAACTGATCTAGCGAACTAAAAAATCATCATTTATAGTATGCACGTTCATTGCAATTACAGTATTTCTGCACTAACCAAAATGTGAAGCTCATTAAACCTAAAATAAAAATGCACTAAACAAAAATGCGAGGTTATACCTTTGACGTGGCTTCTCCGGCGAGCTCCTCCAATGGCCGCCCCTGCCAAGCTTCACCACGGCCGGGACCAAGCTCCAATGGCTGCCTCCCCGGCCGGTCTCCCTCCTCTACCCTCTCCTCCACGCGCGGCTACCGGCTTCCCTCCTCTACCCCATTGCAACCGTTTTCTACCTTCAACTACTGGATTTGATGGTTAAATGGACTGGAATCGGAAGAAATGTGTGAGAAAAATGAAGAACAGAAGAAAGAAAGGGAGGCAGGAGGAAGAAGACTTGTCCAGTACAACGAACCTGAGGTTTCGTTGGACGGAGGACGAAACGGTCTGGCCCCGTCGGCACCGCAACGAAACTGGGCCTTTCGCTGCCCACATCAACGAAACGTAGGTTTCGTCCAACCCCACCACAACGACTCGATTTTTTTTTCATGATAATACGTGTCTCATTAATAAAATAAAGATTCAGTTACAAGCCACGTAAACATCGATATTACAGGACTAAAAAGATAGGATAACCCTATGCAAAAAACCAGCGCTTGCCCTCTCCATTAAGGAAAAAGAGACAGATCACCTCTTCACCCGAGCTCGACGCGACTCCATCGCTGATCAGCAGCTTTACGGATCTCCAAGGTACTCCCTCCGTTCCAAAATATAGCGCGCCCACGCTTTTCGAGGTTCAACTTTGACCATAAATTTAACCCACGAGACCGACTGCGGCGGGATCAAAAATTATATAATTAAAAACTTTTTTTGAATACGAATTTATTGGTATAATTTTTTCGCCCGCCGCAGTCGGTCTTGTTGATTAAATTAATGGTCAAAGTTGAAGCACGGAAACCGAGGACGCGCTATATTTTGGAACGGAGGGAGTAGCTTGCTCGAAGCAAAACCATTGCCGTTGAAAGAATCAGACCAGGGAACATGTCCCTGGACACGCCATCGAACTCCAGAACTGACACACCCACACGACTATGACGCCGGAGGAGGAAACCAGAACTGTCAGCCTTCAACCATAAACCCAACACAAGATGCATCATCTTCCAGTTGTCACTTGCGTACACAACCGTCTACGCATACTCCTGGACGATAAAACCCCCCTGCTCCATCATGACATCTGAGACAACGCCGCAACAATGGGAACAGAGCAGAAGGAGAGACACATCTGGTGGAGTCACCGCCGCCGCCTCGCCGACACCATCCATGAACCCTAACGACGTCGATATGAAGGATCGGCAAACACAGGATGACTCGTTGCCGCGTACAACGACGGTGTGCTAGTTTTGCTATTTCTGATTTTCTGATCTTATTTTTTCGAATTTGTTAAAAAATTCCAAAAAAATAAATCTGGTTTGGGTCTCCAAGAGTCGGTGGCAGACAGCGACAGGAAAACGTCCGCTGGCAGCAGTCCACGTTGGTCCGACGGCGGCGCTGGCCAAGGTTGCTGACCAACGGTGATGAAGACGGCAAGTTTGATTGATGACCGTGCCGTGTATTGATTGATTCCCTTCCCGTGTATTGACTGATGACCGTGGCGCGCGTGTATTGATTAATGACGGCTTCCTAAACTGTTGTTTAGTGGGCGGTTTGGATGCGTCGTTGTTTTTGGACGGACAAGATGCTTCCAATGTTTGATGGGCAAAGTGGAGTGAAGTCTGATTTAAACTCTGAAGTTGTAGTGTTTCACATAAATGAACCTCCACATCTAAATTCTTGAAGTCTGGATCCTGTTGTTTTCAACCTTAAGGCTACCTCCAACGCATTGGTGCTTACATGAGGTGCTAAGCACATTAAAAACTTTAGCAACTAAAGCCCTCAATATATAGGTGCTTAATTTGTTGGTGCTAAGCATCCTTCACTTAATGATTTTGCAACTAAAGTTGGTGCTTACATGAGGTGCTAAGCACATTAAAAACTTTAGCAACTAAAGCCCTCAATATATAGGTTCTTAATTTGTTGGTGCTAAGTGTTAGAAGGGAGAGAGAGTATTGGTGGAATAGTCGTTGTATTGCTTGAGCCTCGTGGGCATATATATAGGAGTACAATCATCTACTTGGAGTACAAGACAAGCTAGAACAAATCCTAGTCTATCTTGTCTTTCCTAATAAACATTATACTCAACATCCCCCCGCAGTCACAACGGTAGCGACGCAGACGGTGAGACTGGAGAAGAATTCGAAGGCAAGCTGAC
>NC_041381.1:559307684-559309617 GCF_002162155.2 Triticum dicoccoides
ACAAGGTTGCTCAAGCAGGCGATAGCCCTTTGTGCCGTTTGTCGATGTAGCCGAGAGCGTGGGTGGTGGAGCCGTGGTCGAGGTAGCCGTGCGAAGAATGCCGTGGTCGATGTCGAGTCGGGGTAGCCGGTGTCGAGGAAGTCGTCGTGGAGCCGCGGGCGCAAGGAGGCGCCGAGTTAGTTGTTGGCGCAGTTTGTGTCGAAGTAGTGGTGCGCCGGGAAGAAGATGATGTTGACGACGCGTCGCGGCGGGTTTGCCAAGACCGGGGACACATCGTGGACGAAGGCACGCACCGTGTTGCCAGCACCGGGCATGCGTAGACGGACGAAGACGAAGCGCCGACCAGGCTTGCCAGGCCCGGGGACACGTCGTGGATGAAGGCACACATCAGTGTTGCTAGCACCGGGCATGCGTAGACGAGGGACCTGGACGAGCTGTACGCCATGTCGGAGAAGTCGGAGGTGCCAGAAGAGAAGAACTCGACGACGATTGTGGCGCCCATCTGCGCGGGGCCGATGTCACCAATGGTGGTCGAAGTAGACGAAATGGTCGGGGTAGATGACCGCGACGCTGGCGACGGGCAGGTGCTTGGACGAAGACCGAAGGGGGTGGATGGGCGGCGCGGCAGCTACGGAGGTAGCGGCGGCGGCGGCCAAAGAAGAGCGGCAGCGGCGGCCTAACGGCAGCGGCGGCGGCTAGGTTAGGAGTGCGGCGGCGGTGCTTGAAGTAGGCAAAGAACCCTGACAGCGTGACGAAGACCGGCGCGGACGGTGGGTTTCCCGCGCCAAGGGAGACGGTGCGGCGCATACCACGGGAGGTCGACGCGCGGTGACGGCGGAGTGGATCGTGGGCCACGGCGCTACGGCCCAAAGGGGCGACGCAATGGCGGCAGGAGGATCGGGGCGACGACGGGAAGACCTAGGGCGGCGGCGGGGACCGCGGGCCGCAACGCTGCGACCCGAAGGGACGACGCAACGGCGGTTCGCGAGTCGATGCAGCCGCGGGGACGGCCTCGGGGCGGCGGCGGGGACTGCTTATCGCGACACTACGGCCCGAAGGGGCGACACAGCGGCGACGCACGTGTCGATGTAGCCGCGAGGAGAACCATAGGGCGGCGGTGCTGCGGCCCGACGGGGCGACGCAGCGGCAGCCCAATGCTCAATCGGTGGAGAGGCGCGCTGAACTCGGGGACGATCTTCACGGGGCCTGCGGGGGCGCGCGCCATCGACGGGCCAGGTCGGTCGCACGGGTAGATGAGGCGGATCGCGGCGGCGGGCGGGTGATCAATCCGATCGCGCGCGAGGTCGGGGACGCCACTCGATGGAGACGGGGTGGCGGCGGAGTCCGAGATGAAACCGGCGACAGCGGGCGGCAGGGCGACTATGATTGGCCGCCGCATGGCGCGAGGCCGCTGGGTCGGGGTGATGCAGGAGTCCTGGTCGGAGCAGGGCGGTGACGGCGGGCGTAGAACAACGGGCGGAACGATGCGCGAACGATGGCTGGCCCTGACGGGCCGCCTCGACGCGCGTGGCCGCCGGGTCGGAGGAGAGGCCGGCTGGTCGCGCCGGGGTCGGAGTAGAGGCACTCAGGGTCAATGGCGGCGGTGGGCGATGCAAACCGATCAAGAATAGATCGGAAAACCAAAAAGAAACTGTGCGATCAAGATGACGGCGGGAGAGAGAAAACCTCGGAGCAAGGCTCGAGGAAAAGACTCTCTAGGGTAGCCGGTCAACACGACCGGCGGACGAACCCTAGATACGGGCGGCGCGGCCCCCGGCGGCGGTCATGAAGGACGACTGCCCCGGGGGGCGGCGCGCAGGTGCGGAAGCGGCGGCGGCTAGGGTTTAGGATCGACTTGCGATAGATACCATGTTAGAAGGGAGAGAGAGGATTGGTGGAATAATCGTTGTATTGCTTGAGCCTCGTGGGCATA
>NC_041381.1:559310475-559335280 GCF_002162155.2 Triticum dicoccoides
TGGGAGACTGTTGGAAATATGCCCTAGAGGCAATAATAAAAGTATTATTATATTTCATTGTTCATGATAATTGTCTTTTATTCATGCTATAACTGTATTATACGGAAATCTTAATACACGTGTGAATACATAGACCTCAATATGTCCCTAGTGAGCCTCTAGTTGACTAGCTCGTTGTGATCAACAGATAGTCATGGTTTCCTGGCTATGGACATTGGATGTCGTTGATAACGGGATTGCATCATTAGGAGAATGATGTGATGGACAAGACCCAATTCTAAGCATAGCACAAAGGTCGGTTAGTTTGTTTGCTAGAGCTTTTCCAATGTCAAGTATCTCTTCCTTCGACCATGAGATCGTGTAACTCCCGGATACCGTAGGAGTGCTTTCGGTGTTTATAAAGGTACACTACAGGTATCTCTGAAAGTGTTTGTTGGGTTGACACGGATCGAGACTAGGATTTGTCACTCCGTATGACGGAGAGGTATCTCTGGGCCCACTCGGTAATGCATCATCATAATGAGCTCAAAGTGACCAAGTGGTTGATCACGGGATCATGCATTACGGTACGAGTAAAGTGACTTGCCGGTAACGAGACTGAACAAGGTATTGGGATACCGACGATCAGGTCTCGGGCAAGTAACGTACCGATTGACAAAGGGAATTGTATACGGGGTTTGATCGAATCCTCGACATCGTGGTTCATCTGATGACATCATCGAGGAGCATGTGGGAGCCAACATGGGTATCCAGATCCCGTTGTTGGTTATTGACCGGAGAGTCTCGGTCATGTCTGCATGTCTCCCGAACCCGTAGGGTCTACACACTTAAGGTTCGGTGACGCTAGGGTTATCAGGAAGACAAGTATGTGATTACCGAATGTTGTTCGGAGTCCCGGATGAGATCCCGGACGTCACGAGGAGTTCCGGAATGGTCCGGAGGTAAAGTTTTATATAAGGGAAGTTGTTAAACGGACACCGGAAAGTTTCGGGGTCATACCGGTATTGTACCGGGACCACCGGAGAGGTTCCGGGGGTCCACCGGGAGGGACCACCCCTCCCGGGGGGGCCACTTGGGCTGCGTAGGGATAGCAGCCAGCCCCTAGTGGGCTTGGCGCGCCCCCCCTTGGGCCCATGCGCCTAGGGTTGGGGGGGAAACCCTAAAGGGGGTGCACCCCCTTGCTTGGGGGGCAAGCCCCCCACCCCTTGGCCGCCGCCCCCCTCTAGGGTTTCCCCTAGAGGGCCGGCCCCCTTGCCCCTCTCCTCCTATATATAGAGGGGTGAGGGAAGGGCTGCTGGACACAACTTAAGGCGCAGCCCCTCCCCTCCCCAACACCTCTCCTCCTCCGTACGTGATTGGCGAAGCTCTGTCGGAGTACTGCTACACCAACTACACCACACCGTCGTGCTGCCGTTGGAGCTGCCTTCCTCAACCTCTCCTTCCTCCTTTCTGGATCAAGACAGAGGAGACGTCGTCCGTCCCGTACGTGTGTTGAACGCGGAGGTGCTGTCCGTTCAGCACTTGGTCATCGGTGATCCGTATCACGACGAGTACGACTCCATCATCACCATCCCCTTGAACGCTTCCGCACTCGATCTACAAGTGGTATGTAGATGCAAACTCTTCCCCTTGACTCGTTGCTTAGATGAACTCATAGATGGATCTTGGTGAAACCGTAGGAAAAATTTTAATTTTTTCCAACGTTCCCCAACAGTGGCATCATGAGCTAGGTCTATGTGTAGTTCTCTTTGCATGAGTAGAACACAATTTTGTTGTGGGCGTGGATCTTGTCAACTTACTTGCCACTACTAGTCTTTTCTTGCTTCAACGGCATTGTGGGATGAAGCGGCCCGGACCAACCTTACATGTACGCTTACGTGAGACCGGTTCCACCGATTGACATGCACTAGTTGCATAAGGTGGCTGGCGGGTGTCTGTCTCTCCCACTTTAGTTGGACCGGATTCGATGAAAAGGGTCCTTATGAAGGGTAAATAGAAGTTGACAAAATCACGTTGTGGTTATTCGTAGGTAAGAAAACGTTCTTGCTAGAACCCAATTGCAGCCACGTAAAAGATGCAACAACAATTAGAGGACGTCTAACTTGTTTTTGCAGCGATTGATCATGTGATGTGATATGGCCAGAAGTTGTGATGAATGATGAATTGTGATGTATGAGATCATGTTCTTTGTAATAGGATTCACGACTTGCATGTCGATGAGTATGACAACCGGCAGGAGCCATAGGAGTTGTCTTTATTTTTTGTATGACCTGCGTGTCATTGAAGAACGCCATGTAACTTACTTTACTTTATTGCTAAACGCGTTAGTCATAGAAGTACAAGTAGTCGTTGGCGTGACAACTTCATGAAGACACGATGATGGAGATCATGATGATGGAGATCATGGTGTCATGCCGGTGACAAGATGATCATGGAGCCCCGAAGATGAAGATCAAAGGAGCTATATGATATTGGCCATATCATGTCACTACTTTATATAATTGCATGTGATGTTTATTATGTTTTATGCATCTTGTTTACTTAGGACGACGGTAGTAAATAAGATCATCCCTTACAACAATTTCAAGAAGTGTTCTCCCCTAACTGTGCACCGTTGCTAAAGTTCGTCGCTTCTAAGCACCACGTGATGATCGGGTGTGATGGATTCTTACGTTCACATACAACGGGTGTAAGACAGTTTTACACAGCAAAACACTTAGGGTTAACTTGACGAGCCTAGCATGTACAGACATGGCCTCGGAACACGGAGACCGAAAGGTCGAACACGAGTCGTATGGAAGATACGATCAACATGAGAATGTTCACCGATGATGACTAGTCCGTCTCACGTGATGATCGGACACGGGCTAGTCAACTCGGATCGTGTAACACTTAGATGACTAGAGGGATGTCTAATATGAGTGGGAGTTCATAATTTGATTAGAACTTAATTATCATGAACTTAGTCTAAAAACCTTTGCAAATATGTCTTGTAGATCAAATGGCCAACTCTCATGTCAACATGAACTTCAACGCGTTCCTAGAGAAAACCAAGCTGAAAGATGATGGCAGCAACTATACGGACTGGGTCCGGAACCTGAGGATCATCCTCATAGCTGCGAGGAAACAATATGTCCTAGAAGGACCGCTAGGTGACGCTCCCGTCCCAGAGAACCAAGAGATTATGAATGCTTGGCAGTCTCGTGCTGATGATTACTCCCTCGTTCAGTGCGGCATGCTTTACAGCTTAGAACCGGGGCTCCAAAAGCGTTTTGAGCATCACGGAGCATATGAGATGTTCGAGGAGCTGAAACTAGTTTTCCAAGCTCACGCCCGGGTCGAGAGATATGACATCTCCGACAAGTTCTATAGTTGTAAGATGGAGGAAAATAGTTCTGTCAGTGAGCACATACTCAAGATGTCTGGGTTGCACAACCGTATGACCTAGCTGAATATTAACCTCCCTGATGAGGCAGTCATTGACAGAATCCTTCAGTCGCTCCCACCAAGCTACAAGAACTTTGTGATGAACTACAATATGCAGGGGATGGTAAAGACCATTCCTGAAGTATTTTCTATGCTGAAGTTAGCAGAGGTTGAAATCAAGAAAGAACATCGTGTGTTGATGGTCAATAAGACCACTAAGTTCAAGAAGGGCAAGGGTAAGAAGAACTTCAAGAAGGACGGCAAAGAGGTTGCCGCGCCCGGTAAGCCAGTTGCCGGGAAGAAGTCAAAGAATGGACCCAATCCTGAGACTGAGTGCTTTTATTGCAAGGGGAAGGGTCACTGGAAGCGGAACTGCCCCAAATACTTAGCGGATAAGAAGGCCGGCAACACAAAAGGTATATTCGATATACATGTAATTGATGTGTACCTTTCCAGTACTCGTAGTAACTCCTGGGTATTTGATACCGGTGCCGTTGCTCATATTTGTAACTCACAGCAGGAGCTGCGGAATAAGCGGAGACTGGCAAAGGACGAGGTGACGATGCGCGTCGGGAATGGTTCCAGAGTCGATGTGATCGCCGTCGGCACACTACCTCTACATTTACCTACGGGATTAGTTTTGAACCTTAATAATTGTTATTTGGTGCCAAGTTTGAGCATGAACATTGTATCTGGATCTCGTTTAATACGAGATGGCTACTCATTTAAGTCCGAGAATAATGGTTGTTCTATTTATATGAGAGATATGTTCTATGGTCATGCTCCGATGGTCAATGGTTTATTATTAATGAATCTCGAACGTAGTGTTACACATATTCATAGCGTGAATACCAAAAGATGTAAAGTTGATAACGATAGTCCCACATACTTGTGGCACTGCCGCCTTGGTCACATTGGTGTCAAGCGCATGAAGAAGCTCCATGCTGATGGACTTTTAGAGTCTCTCGATTATGAATCATTTGACACATGCGAACCAGCCTCATGGGCAAGATGACCAAGACTCCGTTCTCCGGAACAATGGAGCGAGCAACCAACTTGTTGGAAATCATACATACTGAAGTATGCGGTCCAATGAGTGTTGAGGCTCGTGGAGGATATCGTTATGTTCTCACTCTCACTGATGACTTGAGTAGATATGGGTATGTCTACTTGATGAAACACAAGTCTGAGACCTTTGAAAAGTTCAAGGAATTTCAGAATGAAGTAGAGAATCAATGTGACCGAAAGATAAAATTCTTACGATCAGATCGTGGAGGAGAATACTTAAGTCACGAATTTGGTACACACTTAAGGAAATGTGGAATCGTTTCACAACTCACGCCGCCTGGAACACCTCAGCGTAATGGTGTGTCCGAACGTCGTAATCGCACTCTATTAGATATGGTGCGGTCTATGATGTCTCTTACCGATTTACCACTATCATTTTGGGGATACGCTCTAGAGACAGCTACATTCACTTTAAATAGGGCACCGTCTAAATCCGTTGAGACGACACTGTATGAATTATGGTTTGGGAAGAAACCTAAGCTGTCGTTTCTAAAAGTTTGGGGATGCGATGCTTATGTCAAGAAACTTCAACCTGAAAAGCTCGAACCCAAGTCGGAAAAATGCGTCTTCATAGGATACCCTAAAGAAACCATTGGGTATCCCTTCTACTTAAGATCCGAGGGCAAGATCTTTGTTGCCAAGAACGGATCCTTTCTGGAAAAAGAGTTTCTCTCGAAAGAAGTAAGTGGGAGGAAAGTAGAACTCGATGAAGTACTACCTCTTGAGCGGGACAGTAGTGCAGCTCAGGAAGATGTTCCTGTGATCCCTACACCAACTGAAGAGGAAAATAATGATGATGATCAAGGTACTTCGGATCAAGTTGCTACTGAACTTCGTAGGTCCACAAGGACACGTTCCGCACCAGAGTGGTACGTCAACCCTGTCCTGGAAATCATGTTGTTAGACAACGGTGAACCTTCAAACTATGAAGAAGCGATGGCGGGCCCAGATTCCAACAAATGGCTAGAAGCCATGAAATCCGAGATAGAATCCATGTATGAAAACAAAGTATGGACTTTGACTGACTTGCCCGATGATCGGCGAGCGATATAAAACAAATGGATCTTTAAGAAGAAGACGGACGCGGATGGTAATGTCACCATCTATAAAGCTCGACTTGCCGCTAAGGGTTATCGGCAAGTTCAAGGGATTGACTACGATGAGACTTTCTCTCCCGTAGCGAAGCTTAAGTCCGTCCGAATCATGTTAGCAATTGCCGCATACTATGATTATGAGATATGGCAGATGGACGTCAAAACGGCATTCCTTAACGGGCATCTTAAGGAAGAGCTGTATATGATACAACCGGAAGGTTTTGTCGATCCTAAGAACGCTAACAAAGTATGCAAGCTCCAGCGATCCATTTATGGGCTGGTGCAAGCATCTCGGAGTTGGAACATTCGCTTTGATGAGATGATCAAAGCGTTTGGGTTTATGCAGACTTATGGAGAAGCCTGCGTTTACAAGAAAGTGAGTGGGAGCTCTGTAGCATTTCTCATATTATATGTAGATGACATACTTTTGATGGGAAATGATATAGAATTCTTGGACAGCATTAAGGCCTACTTGAATAAGTGTTTTTCAATGAAGGACCTTGGAGAAGCTGCTTATATATTAGGCATCAAGATCTATAGAAATAGATCGAGACGCCTCATAGGTCTTTCACAAAGCACATACCTTGATAAGATTTTGAAGAAGTTCAAAATGGATCAGTCCAAGAAGGGGTTCTTGCCTGTATTGCAAGGTGTGAAATTGAGCTCGGCTCAATGCCCGACCACGGCAAAAGATAAAGAAGAGATGAGCATCATCCCCTATGCTTCAGCCATAGGATCTATTATGTATGCTATGCTGTGTACCAGACCTGATGTAAACCTTGCCGTGAGTTTGGTAGCAAGATACCAAGGTAATCCCGGCAAGGAACACTGGACAGCGGTCAAGAATATCCTGAAGTACCTGAAAAGGACAAAGGACATGTTTCTCGTTTATGGAGGAGACGAAGAGCTCGTCGTAAAGGGTTACGTCGACGCTAGCTTCGACTCAGATCCGGATGACTCTAAGTCACAAACCGGATACGTGTATATGTTGAATGGTGGAGCAGTGAGCTGGTGCAGCTGCAAGCAGAGCGTCGTGGCGGGATCTACGTGTGAAGCGGAGTACATGGCAGCCTGGGAGGCAGCGCATGAAGCGATTTGGGTGAAGGAGTTCATCACCGACCTAGGAGTCATACCCAATGCGTCGGGGCCAATCAAACTCTTCTGTGACAACACTGGAGCTATTGCCCTTGCCAAGGAGCCCAGGTTTCACAAGAAGACCAGGCACATCAAGCGTCATTTCAACTCCATCCGTGAAAATGTTCAAGATGGAGACATAGAAATTTGCAAAGTACATACGGATCTGAATGTCGCGGATCCGTTGACTAAACCTCTCTCGCGAGCAAAACATGATCAACACCAGAACTTTATGGGTGTTCGATTCATCACAATGTAACTAGATTGGTGACTCTAGTGCAAGTGGGAGACTGTTGAAAATATGCCCTAGAGGCAATAATAAAAGTATTATTATATTTCATTGTTCATGATAATTGTCTTTTATTCATGCTATAACTGTATTATACGGAAATCTTAATACACGTGTGAATACATAGACCTCAATATGTCCCTAGTGAGCCTCTAGTTGACTAGCTCGTTGTGATCAACAGATAGTCATGGTTTCCTGGCTACGGACATTGGATGTCGTTGATAACGGGATCACATCATTAGGAGAATGATGTGATGGACAAGACCCAATCCTAAGCATAGCACAAAGGTCGGTTAGTTCGTTTTCTAGAGCTTTTCCAATGTCAAGTATCTCTTCCTTCGACCATGAGATCGTGTAACTCCCGGATACCGTAGGAGTGCTTTGGGTGTATCAAACGTCACAACGTAACTGGGTGATTATAAAGGTACGCTACAGGTATCTCTGAAAGTGTCTGTTGGGTTGACACGGATCGAGACTGGGATTTGTCACTCCGTATGACGGAGAGGTATCTCTGGGGCCACTCGGTAATGCATCATCATAATGAGCTCAAAGTGACCAAGTGGTTGATCACGGGATCATGCATTACGGTACGAGTAAAGTGACTTGCCGGTAACGAGACTGAACAAGGTATTGGGATACCGACGATCGGGTCTCGGGCAAGTAACGTACCGATTGACAAAGGGAATTGTATATGGGGTTTGATCGAATCCTCGACATCGTGGTTCATCCGATGACATCATCGAGGAGCATGTGGGAGCCAACATGGGTATCCAGATCCTGCTGTTGGTTATTGACCGGAGAGTCTCGGTCATGTCTGCATGTCTCCCGAACCCGTAGGGTCTACACACTTAAGGTTCGGTGACGCTAGGGTTATCAGGAAGACAAGTATGTGATAACCGAATGTTGTTCAGCGTCCCGGATGAGTTCCCGAACGTCACGAGGAGTTCCGGAATGGTCCGGAGGTAAAGTTTTATATATGGGAAGTTGTTAAACGGACACCGGAAAGTTTCGGGGTCATACCGGTATTGTACCGGGACCACCGGAGAGGTTCCGGGGGTCCACCGGGAGGGACCACCCCTCCGGGGGGGCCACTTGGGCTGCGTAGGGATAGCAGCCAGCCCCTAGTGGGCTTGGCGCCCCCCCCCCTTGGGCCCATGCGCCTAGGGTTGGGGGGGAAACCCTAAAGGGGGCGCACCACCTTGCTTGGGGGGCAAGCCCCCCACCCCTTGGCCGCCGCCCTCCTCTAGGGTTTCCCCTAGAGGGCCAGCCCCCTTGCCCCTCTCCTCCTATATATAGAGGGGTGAGGGGAGGGCTGCTGGACACAACTTAAGGCGCAGCCCCTCCCCTTCCTAACACCTCTCCTCCTCCCTACGTGCTTGGCGAAGCTCTGTCGGAGTACTGCTGCACCAACTACACCACGCCGTCGTGCTGCCGTTGGAGCTGCCTTCCTCAACCTCTCCTTCCTCCTTGCTGGATCAAGACAGAGGAGACGTCATTCGTCCCGTACGTGTGTTGAACGCGGAGGTGCTGTCCGTTCAGCACTTGGTCATCGGTGATCCGAATCACGACGAGTACGACTCCATCATCACCATCCCCTTGAACGCTTCCGCACTCGATCTACAAGTGGTATGTAGATGCAAACTCTTCCCCTTGACTCGTTGCTTAGATGAACTCATAGATGGATCTTGGTGAAACCGTAGGAAAAATTTTAATTTTCTGCAACGTTCCCCAACACTTTATGCATTGGTGGACTTCTCTATTTAAGTGTTTTACCTAGGCTCTTGAGCTTGCCATTGATTCTTCCTGGGGTCACCACACTCATCTCTCTCTTCTTAATCACCTTGCCACGTCCATACCTTAACCTTGCTGAGCCAACTCCAACGCTAGACGCAAACGGACGTCCGCTTTTGCCTGTTTGGGGAGCGATTGGGGTGTACGTCCGGGGGGCGGACATACTCTAGAGCATCTGCGCCCAACACGCACACGGCCCCGGGACCCCAAACGGTCCACCCCGGCTTGTCACAGCACCTCCCAGCGCACGCCTCGCCGCCGTCGACATGCAGAGCTCGCCCGTCTCCGCCTCGAGCTCGCGCACCGCCGCCCGCGCGCCGCGTCGAGTTCGCCCGCCTCTGCCCCGAACCGCGCCAAGCTCGCCATGCCACCCCGCACGTGCCGTCGTCTCGCCCCGAACTGGCCGTGCCGCCCCGCACACGCCATCTCCTCGCGCTCGAGCTCGCTGTGCCGCGCGCGTCCCCGCCGTAGCCCTGCCAGTGCGCACGGCAGCCACGCCCGTACTCGCTGTGCAGCCCCACGCTTACACGCACGTCGTCCCAAGCCGCACACCATTGCCACGCCCCGCGCAGAGCCGCAATCATCGTACGCCGCAACTGCCATTGCCATGCCCCACGCAAAGCCGCCGTCATTGTGGGCCGCGCCGAGCTCGCCTGTGCAGAGCTGGCGTCGCCGCGGGCCGCGCCGAGCTCGCCCTCGCAGAGCCCCAAGCCACGCCGAGTTTGCGCCCGCAGATCGCCCAGGCCACGCCGTGCTCGCCCGCGCAGAGCCCCGTGCCGCCGTCGCCGCGTGCTGCCCGAGCTCGCCCGCCCCCGTCACGCGCTGCCCCGAGCCATGCCTAGCTCGCCCTCGGCCGCCGCGCTTCCTGCTGCTGCCGGCTCGCCCACCACCCGCCGCCACGCTCAACCAAGTCGATGGCCACGACGGAGCGCGCGACGGCCTCGCAGGCGCCCGCGGCTGTGTCCTGTGTCGGTGGCCCGCCGGCGCCAGTGGCTGCGTTCTGCGCCGATGGCCTCGCCGGCCCTGGTCGCGTTGATCGTGGAGGCCTCGCCAGTTTGTGCTCGGTCGCTATTTTGTGGGACCAGGCGAACACGGGTGGACGAGAGCAGCGAACAAGAGCGTCCTTTTTTATCCACTCAGGAGCATTTGTGGCACAAATTTGATCTAGTTTTGAGGTTGGACCGGATAAAAGCGGACGATGAACAGGCGTACTTGTCTGTTTGATTATGCCCGTTGGGACAGGTTTTGCCCCATGCGGACAAAACCGCACTAGATGGGGGTGCGCTTTGGAGTTGTCCTGATCCCGGTCGTTTTTGTTCCGCAACTCCTGCCGGTGAGTCCGGTCCAAGGTTGCGGAGCGGGAGCGAGCGTCGTAGACGAAGTAGTTGAACGCGAAAGTAAAAGACACAGAGAAATATGGAGGAGACCAGCTTTATTAATCAATGATCAGGGGTAACAATGATGTCTCCTCGTTGCTTTATATAGGGACTAGGGGGTCAAGGGATAAGTACCCACTTAACGTAAAGAGGGGAAACGGGAGGGGCTATCCCGAGCGCATCGGCGCTAGCCGCCGCCACCATTGTGGTGGCCCCGGTTTCCCAACACTCCCCCTTGGGTAATTATCCGTATATCCATGCCTCAAAACTCCGAAAAACCCAGTGGGAAAAAATATGGAGAAAGAGCACACAGTATACGTTGTTGTATTGCACGAATTGCCTCGTCAAAAATCTCATGTGAGAAACATCAGGAAAACTCACTCAAGGGAAAAAGAGTACAATCCACTCAACCATCAAGTTGAGTACTCGATCATCGGAATTGAGATTTTAGCGACGAGTTTGTGAAGTTTCTCCCCCTGAACCTTGCATCTCTCTAAGTCTCATCATACCGATTCCACGCACACACCTCTCTAAGGTTGATGCCGGTAATGATTTAGTGAACATATCAATAAGATTGTCACAAGTCTTAGTATGGAAAACTTTCACCTCATTCAACTGCTGCAGCTCATGTGCATAGAAGAACTTGGGACTAATATGCTTAGTGAGGTTACTCTTCACATAACCCATCTGGACTTGTGCAACACAAGCAGCATTATCTTCATAGATAATTGTAGGGGTTTGTACGGTGTTCAGCCCACATGTCTGCTGGATGTGGCCGATCATCCACCAAAGCGATACACACTCTTTTGACGCTTCGAATAGTGCCATAATTTCCGAGTGGTTCGTAGAAGTCGACACAAGTGTTTGCTTGGACGATTTCTAGGAAAACGCAGTTCTACCACAAAGGAAAACATATCCAGTTTGCGATTTGCAATCATGCGGGTCCGATAGGTACCCAGCATCGGCTTAGCCTATAATAGATAGGTCTTGATTCCTTTTATAAAATAGGCCAAGATCTTTGGTCCCTTGAAGGTAACGGAAGACGTCCTTGGCACCTTTCCAATGTCTTTTGGTAGGTTCAGAATTGTACCTCGCAAGCAAACTGACGGCGAACGCTATGTCTGGCCGTGTACAGTTTGCGAGATACATGAGTGCTCCAACTGCACTCAGGTAAGGAAATTCTGGTCCCAGAGTTTCCTCCCCCTCTTCCTTTGGCCTGAACGGGTCCTTGTCTGGCTGTAAAGACCTCCCGACCATCGGGGTCTTAGAAGGATATGCCTTATCAAATCCAAATCTTTCCAACACCTTCTGGGTGTAGGCCGACTAGTGCACTAGAATCCCATCAGGGGAATGTTCAAGTTGCAGACCTAGACAGAACTTGGTTTTACCCAAATCCTTCATCTTGAATTCCGACATCAGGTAGGAACTCGCTTCCTCAATATCCTCAGGTGTACCGATTATGTTTAAATCGTCCACGCACACCGAGATTATACAGAATCCATCTTGGGATCGCCGTATGAAAACACATGGGCAATCTTTATTGCTCGTGTAGCCCTTCTCATGAAGGAAATCGCTTAAGCGATTGTACCACATTTTACCAGACTGTCTAAGTCCGTACAGTGCCTTTTGAAGTTGAACACTGTATAGACCCCTATTTGCTCTATCATGGTTTGGAACAGGGATACCTTCTGGAACCTTCATGTATATGTTCGAATCCAAGTTACCATACAGGTAAGAAGTGACAACATCCATTAGTTTCATTTTCAAGCCCATGTTTACTGCCATCGAGATCAAGTATCTAAAGGTAACTCCATCCATGACCGGGGAATAAGTCTCCTCAAAATCGACACCTGGTTGTTGAGTGAACCCTTGAGTGACGAGCCTTGCTTTGTACCGCACTACCTTATTATTTTCATCTCTCTTTCGAACAAAAACCCACCTATGGCCAACAGGGCGAGCGTGGGGAGGAGTTCGACAAACTGGTCCGAACACCTTCCTTTTGTTGAGAGATAATAATTCAGCAGTAATTGCCTGCTGCCAATCTTTCCAATCAGACCTTTTCTTGCAATCAGCGAGCGTGTTAGGCTTAGGATCAAGATCTATGATTGAGGCAATTTTCGTAGCAAAGTTGATGTCGACAATCACCATTGCTCCGTTCAGGGACTCCCCCGTATAAATATAATTTATGGCCATTTCGTCATGGAGCACATCCGGCGCAAACACTTGCTCTACCAAATTTCCCATTATGGGAGCAAGGTCCTTTAGATTTCTCACGCCGATGTGTGCGCTCACATCTCCGCTGGGTGTTTCCCCTATGGGAAAGTTTAAGTCCAGAATTTCGTGCACTGAATTTTCCGTACTTGTGCCAGGTCTCGACTGGCTCCCCATTTCAATTTGGAGTACTTTGGCGACAGGCTATGATAAATCTCTCTTATCCTTTTTCGTCAGGCGTCCCCGAGTACTTGGGATTTGAGAAGCCGAATTTCTCGTCCTTTTTGGCCTTTGGAGGGAGCGGGTATACCATCATTTTTCTTCGGTATTTCAACCCTTTCCGGTGCATTGCGCGCATGCACATGCGATTTTGTCACGGTCTTTAAGTCACTAAAGTGGTCAGGCAGTTGATTTGCTAATGACTGCAAATCTATTATCTTTGGACTTCTCTCTCAGTCTTAGCAGTGCGCGGGTCATGAGCGTGGATCCCCGTGGCTTGCCACGTGATTTCTCGACTTTTAGCATCAAGGGGTTGATTCTCTCCCCCTAAAGTTGGGAAAAGATCCTCGTCAAAAATGCAATCAGCAAAACGAGCCGTGTGACAGTCACCTGTCATGGGGTCCAGATACCTGATTATGGACACAGTCTCATAACCAACGTATATCCCCGACTTACGGAGCGGGCCCATCGCCGATCGCTGAGGGGGTGGTATTGGTACATATACCTGGCAACCGAACCTACGAAGGTGGGAAATTTTCGGTGCCGATCCTTGTGCAAGTTGAACAGGAGAGTGGATGTTGTAGGCCGACAGTCGAAAGTTGATGAGATTAGCCGCGTGTAACACCGCGTGGCCCCAACATGTAGTTGGCAAATTACAACCCTAAAGGAGCGATCGGGCAATGAATTTAATTCTTTTAATCAATGCCTCGTCAAGTACATTTTGTGTATGAACATGTGGTACCGAGTGCTCAACTTTGATTCCCATTGCCATGCAATAATCATCGAACGCCTTTGAAGTCAATTCTCCGGCGTTGTCCGTTCGAATAGACTTTATACGATAATCTGGGAAATTATTCCTCATTTGTATGATCTGTGAGATCAATTTTGCAAAGGCATGGTTCCGTGTTGACAGCAGGCAAACATTGGACCATTTAGAGGAAGCATCAATGAGCACCATAAAGTACCGAAACGGCCCCGTGAGGGGCTGAATGTTGGGGAACATAGTAATTTCAAAAAATTTCCTACGCACATGCAAGATCATGGTGATGCATAGCAACGAGAGGGGAGAGTGTGTCCACGTACCCTCGTAGACCGAAAGCGGAAGCGTTAGAACAACGCGGTTGATGTAGTCGTACATCTTCACGGCCCGACCGATCAAGCACCGAAACTACGGCACCTCCGAGTTCTAGCACACGTTCAGCTCGATGACGTCCCTCGAACTCCGATCCAGCCGAGTGTCGAGGGAGAGTTCCGTCAGCGCGACGGCGTGGTGACGATCTTGATGTTCTACCGTCGCAGGGCTTCGCCTAAGCACCGCTACAATATTATCGAGAAGGACTATAGTGGAGGGGGGCACCGCACACGGCTAATAGATCTCAAGGATCAATTGTTGTTGTGTCTATGGGGTGCCCCCTGCCCCCGTATATAAAGGAGCAAGGGGGGAGGCGGCCGGCCTAGGGAGGAGGCGCGCCAAGGGGGGAGTCCTACTCCCACCGGGAGTAGGACTCCTCCTTTCCTTGTTGGAGTAGGAGAGAAGGAAAGAGGAGGAGAGGGAGAAGAAAAAGGGGCTGCCCCCCTTGTCCAATTCGGACCAGAGGGGGGGGGGCGCAGGCCTCCTTCCTTTTGGCCTCTCTCCTCTATTCCCGTATGGCCCAATAAGGCCCATATACTCCCCGGCGAATTCCCGTAACTCTCCGGTACTCCGAAAAATACCCAAATCACTCGGAACCTTTCCGAACTCCGAATATAGTCGTCCAATATATCGATCTTTACATATCGACCATTTCGAGACTCCTCGTCATGTCCCCGATCTCATCCGGGACTCCGAACTCCTTCGGTACATCAAAACTCATAAACTCATAATATGACTGTCATCGAAACCTTAAGCGTGCGGACCCTACGGGTTCGAGAACTATGTAGACATGACCGAGACACGTCTCCGGTCAATAACCAATAGCGGAACCTGGATGCTCATATTGGCTCCCACATATTCTACGAAGATCTTTATCGGTCAGACCGCACAACAACATACCTTGTTCCCTTTGTCATCGGTATGTTACTTGCCCGAGATTCGATCATCGATATCCAATACCTAGTTCAATCTCGTTACCGGCAAGTCTATTTACTCGTTACGTAATGCATCATTCCGTAACTAACTCATTAGCTACATTGCTTGCAAGGCTTATAGTGATGTGCATTATCGAGAGGGCCCAGAGATACCTCTCCGACAATCGGAGTGACAAATCCTAATCTCGAAATACGCCAACCCAACATGTACCTTCGGAGACACCTGTAGAGCTCCTTTATAATCACCCAGTTACGTTGTGACGTTTGGTAGTACACAAAGTGTTCTTCCGGTAAACGGGAGTTGCATAATCTCATAGTCATAGGAACATGTATAAGTCATGAAGAAAGCAATAGCAACATACTAAACGATCAAGTGCTAAGCTAATGGAATGGGTCAAGTCAATCACATCATTCTTCTAATGAAATGATCCCGTTAATCAAATGACAACTCATGTCTATGGTTAGGAAACTTAACCATCTTTGATTAACAAGCTAGTCAAGTAGAGGCATACTAGTGACACTATGTTTGTCTATGTATTCACACATGTATTATGTTTTCGGTTAATACAATTCTAGCATGAATAATAAACATTTATCATGAAATAAGGTAATAAATAATAACTTTATTATTGCCTCTAGGGCATATTTCCTTCAGTCTCCCACTTGCACTAGAGTCAATAATCTAGTTCACATCGCCATGTGATTTAACACCAATATTCACATCTGTATGTGTTAATACCCATAGTTCACATCATCATGTGATCAACACCCAAAGGGTTTAGTAGAGTCAATAATCTAGTTCACATCGTTATGTGATTAACACCCAAAGAGTACTAAGGTATGATCATGTTTTGCTTGTGAGAGAAGTTTAGTCAACAGGTCTATCATATTCAGAGCCGTATGTATTTTGCAAATATTCTGTGTCCACAATGCTCTGCACGGAGCTACTCTAGCTGATTGCTCCCACTTTCAATATGTATCCAGATTGAGACTTAGAGTCATCTGGATTGGTGTAAAAGCTTGCATGGTTGTAACTTTTTACGACGGGCTCTTTTATCACCTCCATAATCGAGAAACATCTCCTTATTTCTCTAAGGATAATTTTGACCAATGTCCAGTGATCTACTTCTAGATCACTATTGTACCCCCTTGCCAAATTCAGAGCAAGGTATACAATAGGTCTGGTACATAGCATACTTTATAGAACCTATGACTGAGGCATAGGAAATGACTTTCATTCTCTTTTCTATTTTCTGCCGTGATCGGGATTTGAGTCCTTACTCAATTTCACACCTTTGCAACACAGGCAAGAACTCTTTCTTTGACTGTTCCATTTTGAACTATTTCAAAATCTTGACAAGGTATGTACTTATTAAAAAACTTATCAAGCGTCTTGATCTATCTCAATAGATCTTGATGCTCAATACGAAAGTAGCTTTACTGAGGTATCTCTTTTAAAGAACTTATTTCAAATACTCCTTTATGCTTTCCAGAAAAATTCTACATCATTTCTGATCAACAATATGTTACTCACATATATTTATCAGAAAGGCTATAGTGCTCCCACTCACTTTATTGTAAATACAGGCTTCACCGTAAGTCTGTATAGAACTATATGCTTTGATCAACTTATCAAAGCGTATATTCCAACTCTGAGATGCTTGCACCAGTCCATAGATGGATCGCTGGAGCTTGCACATTTTGTTAGCACCGTTAGGATTGACAAAACCTTCTGGTTGCATCATATAATACTCTTCTTTAAGAAAACCATTAAGGAATGCAGTTTTGACATCCATTTGCCAGATTTCATAAAATGTGGCAATTGCTAACATGATTCGGACAGACTTAAGCATCGCTACAGTTGAGAAAATCTCATTGTAGTCAACACCTTGAACTTGTCGAAAAACCTTTCACAACAAGTCGAGCTTTGTAGATAGTAACACTACTATCAGTGTCCGTCTTCCTCTTGAAGATCCATTTATTTTCTATGGCTTGCCGATCATCGGGCATCTCCACCAAAGTCCACACTTTGTTCTCATACATGGATCCCATCTCAGATTTCATGGCCTCAAGCCATTTCGCGGAATCTGGGCTCATCATCGCTTCCTCATAGTTCGTAGGTTCATCATGGTCTAGTAACATGACTTCCAGAACATGATTACCGTACCACTCTGGTGCGGATCTTTACTCTGGAAGACCTACGAGGTTTGGTAGCAACTTGATTTGAAGTTTCATGATCATCATCATTAACTTCCTCACTAATTGGTGTAGGAATCACTGGAACTGATTTCTGTGATGAACTACTTTCCAATAAGGGAGAAGGTACAATTACCATCAAGTTCTACTTTCCTCCCACTCACTTCTTTCGAGAGAAACTTCTTCTCTAGAAAGGATCCATCTTAGCAACGAATAACTTGCCTTCGGATCTGTGATAGAAGGTGTACCCAATAGTTACCTTTGGGTATTCTATGAAGACGCACTTCTCTGATTTGGTTCGAGCTTATTAGGTTGAAACTTTTCCACATAAGCATCACAGCCCCAAACTTTTAAGAAAGGACAACTTTGGTTTCTTGCCAAACCACAATTCATAAGGCGTCGTCTCAACGGATTTTGATGGTGCCCTATTTAAAGTGAATGCATCTGTCTTTAATGCATAACCCCAAAACGATAGTGGTAAATCGATAAGAGACATCATAGATTGCACTATATCCAATAAAGTATTGTTATGACATTCGGACACACCATTAAACTGTGGTGTTCCAAGTGGCATGAGTTTGTGAAACTATTCCACATTGTTTTAATTGAAGACCAAACTCGTAACTCAAATATTTGTCTCCGCGATCAAATTGCAGAAACTTTATTTTCTTGTTACGATCATTCTCCACTTCACTCTAAAATTCTTTGAACTTTTCAAATGTTTCAGACTTGTGCTTCATCAAGTAGATATACTCATATCTGCTCAATTCATCTTGTGAAGGTCAGAAAATAACGATACCCACCACGAGCATCAACACTCATTGGACCGCATACATCGGTATGTATTATTTCCAATAAGTCACTAGCTCGTTCCATTGTTCCGGAGAATGGAGTTTTAGTCATCTTGCCCAAAAGGCACAGTTCGCAAGCATCAAATGATTCATAACCAAGAGATTCCAAAAATACATCTTTATGGAGTTTCTTCATGCGCTTTACACCGATATGACCCAAATGGCAGTGCCACAAATAAGTTGCACTATCATTATCAACTTTGCATCTTTTGGCATCAATATTATGAATATGTGTATCACTATGATCGAGATCCAACAAACTATTTTTATTGGGTGTATGACCATCAAAGGTTTTATTCATTTAAACAGAACAACAATTATTCTCTGATTTTAAATGAATAACCGTATTGCAATAAACATGATCAAATCATATTCATGCTCAACGCAAACGCCAAATAAAATTTATTTAGTTTCAACACTAATCCCAAAAGTTTAGGGAGTGTGCGATGATGATCATATCGATCTTGGAACCACTTCCAACACACATCGTCACTTCACCCTCAACTAGTTTCTGTTTATTCTGTAACTCTTGTTTCGAGTTACTAATCTTAGCAACCGAACAAGTATCAAATATACCCTTGTTCAGTTTGCCATCCTTCTTATCCACCAAATATTCAGGGTGTTTCCGCTTCCAGTGACCATTTCCTTTGCAGTAGAAGCACTCAGTTTCAGGCTTTGGTCCAGCTTTGGGCTTCTTCACGGGAGTGACAACTTGCTTGCCATTCTACTTGAAGTTCCCTTTCTTTTCCTTTACCCTTTTCTTGAAACTAGTGATCTTGTTTAATCATCAACACTTGATGCTTTTTCTTGATTTCTACCTTCATTTATTTCAGCATCACGAAGAGCTCGGGAATAGTTTTCGTCATCCCTTGCATTATAGTTCATCACAAAGTTTCGGTAACTTGGTGGTGGTGACTAGAGAACTCTGCCAATCACTATATTATCTGGAAGATTAACTCCCACTTGATTCAAGCGATTGCAGTACTTAGACAATCTACGTACTTGCTCACTAGTTGAGCAATTCTCCTCCATCTTTTAGGCGAAGTATTTGTCAAAGGTCTCATACCTCTTGACACGGGCATGAGTCTGAAATACCAATTTCATCTCTTGAAACATCTTATATGTTCCATGACGTTTCAAACACGTTTTTGTAGTCCCGTTTCTAAGCCATAAAGCATGGTGCACAAAACTATCAAGTAGTCATCATATTGAGCTAGCCAAACGTTCATAACGTCTGCATCTGCTCCTGCAATAGGTCTGTCACCTAGCGGTGCATAAAGGACATAATTCTTCTATGCAGCAATGAGGATAAACTTCAGATCACGGACCAAGTCCGCATCATTGCTACTAACATCTTTCAACTTAGTTTTCTCTAGGAACACATATAAAACATAGGGAAGCAACAACGCGAGCTATTGATCTACAACATAATTTGCAAAATACTACCAGGACTAAGTTCATGATAAATTAAAGTTCAATTAATCATATTACTTAAGAACTCCCACTTAGATAGACATCCCTCTAATCCTCTAAGTGATTACGTGATCCATATCAACTAAACCATGTCCGATCATCACGTGAGATGGAGTAGTTTTCAATGGTGAACATCACTATGTTGATCATATCTACTATATGATTCACGCTCGACCTTTCGGTCTCTGTGTTCCGAGGCCATATCTGTATATGCTAGGCTCGTCAAGTTTAACCTGAGTATTTCGCGTGTGCAACTGTTTTGCACCCGTTGTATTTAAACGTAGAGCCTATCACACCCGATCATCACGTGGTGTCTCAGCACGAAGAACTTTCACAACGGTGCATACTCAGGGAGAACACTTCTTGAATATTTAGTGGGAGATCATCTTAAAATGCTACCGTCAATCAAAGCAAGATAAGATGCATAAAGGATAAACATCACATGCAATCAATATAAGTGATATGATATGGCCATCATCATCTTGTGCTTGTGATCTCCATCTCCGAAGCACCGTCGTGATCACCATCGTCACCGGCGCGACACCTTGATCTCCATCGTAGCATCGTTGTCGTTACGCCATCTATTGCTTCTACGACTATTGCTACCGCTTAGTGATAAAGTAAAGCAATTACAGGGCGTTTGCATTTCATACAATAAAGCGACAACCATATGGCTCCTGCCAGTTGCCGATAACTTCGGTTACAAAACATGATCATCTCATACAATAAAATATAGCATCACGTCTTGACCATATCACATCACAACATGCCCTGCAAAAACAAGTTAGACGTCCTCTACTTTGTTGTTTGCAAATTTTACGTGGCTGCTACGGGCTATGCAAGAACCGTTCTTACCTACGCATCAAAACCACAATGATAGTTCGTCAAGTTAGTGCTGTTTTAACCTTCGCAAGGACCGGGTGTAGCCACACTCGGTTCAACTAAAGTTGGAGAAACAGACACCCGCTAGTCACCTGTGTGCGAAGCACGGCGGTAAAACCAGTCTCGCGTAAGCGTACGCGTAATGTCGGTCTGAGCCGCTCCATCCAACAATACCGATGAACCAAAGTATGACATGCTGGTAAGCAGTATGACTTGTATCGCCAACAACTCACTTGTGTTCTACTCGTGCATATAACATCAACGCATAAAACCTAGGCTTGGATGCCACTGTTGGGGAACGTAGTAATTTCAAAAAAATTCCTACGCACACGCAAGATCATGGTGATGCATAGCAACGAGAGGGGAGAGTGTGCCCACGTACCCTCGTAGACCGAAAGCGGAAGCGTTAGAACAACGCGGTTGATGTAGTCGTACATCTTCATGGCCCGACCGATCAAGCACCGAAACTACGGCACCTCCGACTTCTAGCACACGTTCAGCTCGATGACGTCCCTCGAACTCCGATCCAGCCGAGTGTCGAGGGAGAGTTCCGTCAGCACGACGGCGTGGTGACGATCTTGATGTTCTACCGTCGCAGGGCTTCGCCTAAGCACCGCTACAATATTATCGAGGAGGACTATAGTCGAGGGGGGCACCGCACACGGCTAATAGATCTCAAGGATCAATTGTTGTTGTGTCTATGGGGTGCCCCCTGCCCCCATATATAAAGGAGCAAGGGGGGAGGCGGCTGGCCTAGGGAGGAGGCGCGCCAAGGGGGGAGTTCTACTCCCACCGGGAGTAGGACTCCTCCTTTCCTTGTTGGAGTAGGAGAGAAGGAAAGAGGAGGAGAGGGAGAAGGAAAAAGGGGCAGCCCCCTTGTCCAATTCGGACCAGAGGGGGGGCGCATGCCTCCTTCCTTTTGGCCTCTCTCCTCTATTCCCGTATGGCCCAATAAGGCCCATATACTCCCCGGCGAATTCCCGTAACTCTCCTGTACTCCGAAAAATACCCGAATCACTTGGAACCTTTCCGAACTTCGAATATAGTCGTCCAATATATCGATCTTTACGTCTCGACCATTTCGAGACTCCTCGTCATGTCCCCGATCTCATCCGGGACTCCGAAATCCTTCGGTACATCAAAACTCATAAACTCATAATATAATTGTCATCGAAACCTTAAGCGTGCGGACCCTACGGGTTCGAGAACTATGTAGACATGACCGAGACAGTCTCTGGTCAATAACCAATAGCGGAACCTGGATGCTCATATTGGCTCCCACATATTCTACGAAGATCTTTATCGGTCAGACCGCACAACAACATACGTTGTTCCCTTTGTCATCGGTATGTTACTTGCCCGAGATTCGATCGTCGGTATCCAATACCTAGTTCAATCTCGTTACCGGCAAGTCTCTTTACTCGTTACGTAATGCATCATTTCGTAACTAACTCATTAGCTACATTGCTTGCAAGGCTTATAGTGATGTGCATTACCGAGAGGGCCCAGAGATACCTCTCCGACAATCGGAGTGACAAATCCTAATCTTGAAATATGCCAACCCAACATGTACCTTCGGAGACACCTGTAGAGCTCCTTTATAATCACCCAGTTGCGTTGTGACGTTTGGTAGCACACAAAGTGTTCTTCCGGTAAACGGGAGTTGCATAATCTCATAGTCATAGGAACATGTATAAGTCATGAAGAAAGCAATAGCAACATACTAAACGATCAAGTGCTAAGCTAATGGAATGGGTCAAGTCAATCACATCATTCTTCTAATGATGTGATCCCGTTAATCAAATGATAACTAATGTCTATGGTTAGGAAACTTAACCATCTTTGATTAACGAGCTAGTCAAGTAGAGGCATACTAGTGACACTATGTTTGTCTATGTATTCACACATGTATTATGTTTCCGGTTAATACAATTCTAGCATGAATAATAAACATTTATCATGAAATAAGGTAATAAATAATAACTTTATTATTGCCTCTAGGGCATATTTCCTTCACTGAATTGGACCGCATATGTCCCCTTGAATACGTTCCAAGAACGCTGGGATTTCATCCCTCACCTTGAGGGGCGATGGCCTAATGACTAACTTCCCATTAGTGCATGTGGAGCACACGAGATCATTGGGATCCGGGAAGTTCTTCACGTTAACATTATGGCCATGCGAGTTGTTAATTATATTTCTCATCATCCTAAGTGCGGGGTGGCCTAACCTATCGTGCCAGAGGCAGAAGAGTTCAGAGCTTCTAAAGACGGTCTTGAGGGTAGTGTACACGGGCGGTGCTACTATCTTAGTGTAGTATAGCCCTGTGTCAAACGAAGGAAGCCTTTCGATAACATGTTTACCACCGGCATCCCGCTTTGTGATGAGTAGGCACTCCTTGCCGTTGTCATCATCGGTCTCAGCATGGAAAACATTAGCGCGGATGTCTCTAAAGCTCAAAAGAGTACGAGTCAACTCCGGGTACAACAACACATCATTAATGATCAAAGTTGTTCCCATGGGGAGTATAATAGTGGCTCGTCCGGAGCCAACTATGTGAGAACCGCAGCCGGCGATTGTCATAATACTTCCCGAAGATTTTTTAATGGACTCAAAGTACTTAGTTTCTCGTAAAATGGTATGAGTGGTGGCGCTATCGGCAAGGCACGTTTCCTCCATTCGTGAGCCACACGCGTTCTAAAATATGACATCTAATTAATGTAATGAGGAAGAAAATACATTAAAAATAAATGCACACATCTCAGAACATAACATGCTATCATGTATAAATAATGGAATAAATGAATAAATGTCATCCAATCGCCAAAGTAAAGAATAAGTTTATGCACTCTTAGAGCTTACAACCAAATCGAATTTATTCAATTTTATTGTATCAAATCACGGACTCATGACAACCAAAGAGGTATGCTAAGTGGACTCGGTGAAGAAGCCATTCACTTCAGCCGCAATCTCCATACTAGTGAGCTGATCCTCCTTAGAAATCATCTTGGAGGCAGCATCAATGTCTAGTGGCGGCGCTGCGGCCGAGGCGACCATGTGGTCAACCTCCATGGCGACGTGGGCGTCGGTAGACACCGCCAAGGCTGCCGCGATGGGCACCACGGGGGTCGCCTCTATAGGCGCAGCAGGGGGAGTAGCGATCATCACGGGTGCCGCCTTGGGCGCTGGTGGTGCTCCCTCCTGAACCAAGGGGAGGTGCATCTCACGCGCCTTCCGAGCCTTATATGCATCAACGACCTCCTGTGGTGCGCGTCACTGGCGGGAGAAATGCTCCACCGAGCCACAACAGAAGCAGTCCTGAGGCCTCTGCCCTCCCTTGCCCGGCTTGTTCTGCTTAGCCGGGGCAGGAGGGTGAGGGCCCTTCTTCTTGCCCTTGCGGCCCCTCTTCTTCTGTTGAGGCTTGCAGACTTTGAGAGCGTTCACCTCCTGGCGAGAACTCCTCCCAAGTGGTTGCGCGACAAAGTTCTTTTTGAGAACCTCATCCTGCGCCTCCGCCACCTGGAGAACGTCAATCAACTCTGAATACCTCGTGTAGTTCCCCTGGCGGTAGTTCCGTGAGGACTGGACCGCGTCGGGGTGGAAAGTGGATAGGGTTTTCTCAATCTTCTGGGAGTCGTAATATCAGTACCACACAACCGAAGAGTTGTACAAATCCGGTGTAGAGCCGAATTGTACTCCCCAACCACCTTGAAGTCCGCAAACCTCAGACGGATCCACTCTGTCTCTGCACGTGGCTTCACGATGTACTTCAGCCACTCAAACCGCTGCTTAAGAGCGGTCCAAAGGCCAGAAGCACTACGCTCAGCCATATACTCATCTTTCAGAGTAGGTGACAGGTGATGACGGAGAAAGTGCAGAGCCTGCGCATTCTCAGTTTCGAACTTGGGATCAGTGGCGGCCAGCTGGGCCCCCTTACCGATCGCCCTCAGGAGGGTTCTGGCCTGGAGAAAGATCTCGCAGTCCGAGGACCATGACAGGTAATTCAGCCCTGTCTGGGCCAACTCAGCAAACTCCTTGTGGACAATTTCAGCCATCTGCGATTTATGCAAAAATCATGAGATTACAACAGGTAATCTTTTGCACAAAGCGATGTTGATAAACCTATTCAATAAAAAGACATTCCAATATTTAAAACATGCTATTATATGACTTACTAAATGATTAAGAGTGCTAAACAATTAATCTACGGTAGTAGAATCATACAATAAAACATGTTTACAGAATATAGCATGTTAAGCGCATTTTGTACATGAAAAATAGCCCAAAAAGTGAATTCCCGAGGCATTTTAAAGCCAAAATGCGCATTTTCAGCGAAAACAGACAGTTCCAGGGGCTTCTATGCGAAATATTACAATAAGAATATAATGCGCGTAAAAACGAAAAACTATAGGGGCTCAAATGCAAATAACCGCGTGCGCGCGTGCTCTCTGGCCTGGTCCAGTCCGTCTGCAGGCCGAAATGGGCCGTCGGCCCGGGTAGCCAGCCCCACCCCCTCCTTTTTTTAATGGAGGAAAAAGGAGGCCCGTTGCACCGCAGCCCGCTAGGCCGGCCTGCTCGCTGGCTCAGGGGCCGCTAGGGTTTCCAACCCGAGCGCCCGAGCGGCGGCGGCCTCGGCAGGCCCGTACGCCCGCACGGCGCGGCCAGCGCGCTCGCTCGCGGCGGCGGCCACGCACGCACAGACGCAGGGCGGGCACGGCGCGGCCAGCG
>NC_041381.1:559335862-559376961 GCF_002162155.2 Triticum dicoccoides
TGGCCACGGCGCGCGGGCAGAAGCCACGGGCAGGGCGGCACGGCCAGCAAGACGGCGCGGTGCCACGCACGCGCGCACGCAGGGCGCGGCCGGGGATGGCCAGCGCTCGCGGCGGCGGCGGCCATGGCTCGCGTCGGCGTCGGCGGCCACGCGCCAGCAGAGGGGCGACCAGGGCGACGGGCAACAACCACCAGCAGGGTGGCGCGGCAGCGCATGCAGCAGGCACGGGAGCGCGGCGACGGCAGTAGCGCTCGGCGACGGGGACGGCCAGCAGGGCCATGGCGACGCCGGCGATGACGAGGACGTCGTCATCTGCCTCGGGATGGCAGGATCGTGCGTCTTCGGGACGTCACGACGCGTGTACGTCGGGTACAACGCGGCGGTGCCGTGCTCATCTGGAGTACGTGTAATCACCGTCTCCCTAGGGTGTAGTCAACAAATCTCTCTTGATCCAAGAAATCGACATTGGTCGGCGACGTATTCGTCCGCTCAGTTCTTGGGAGAGAAATCCACACCGTAGGTAGATTTATTCGAAAAATAATCTAATCGCAAAAACGGAATCGTAGTGCTGAGAGGAATCCATTTTTGCAAAGAGTGGGATCAGATCTTATACCTCCGCGGGATCGACGAAAGCATGCGTGATGCAGGCGTGACGCAGGCTTGACGGAGAGTTGATGGAGCGAAGCGTGCTGATAACGTGTTCCGCAACTCCTGCCGGCGAGTCCGGTCCAAAGTTGCGGAGCGGAAGCGAGCGTCGTAGATGAAGTAGTCGAACGCGAAAGTAAAAGACACAGAGAAATATAGAGGAGACATGCTTTATTAATCAATGATCAGAGATTACAATGATGTCTCCTCGTTGCTTTATATAGGGACTAGGGGGTCAAGGATAAGTACCCACTTAACGTAAAGAGGGGAAACGGAAGGGGCTATCCCGAGGGCATCGACGCTAGCCGCCGCCACCATAGTGGTGGCCTCGGTTTCCCAACAGTTTTCAACCTTTAGGCCTCTTTTGGTTCATAGGATAGGATTATCATAGGAATAGGAATCTTGTAGGAAATGAGATGACATGTATCTCAAATCCTATGAGTAGGAATAGGAAACAAGATGTCATTTGGTTGACATCAAAGGAATTTTTCATTGAGTCTAGACTCTTTTTTATTTTCCTATGAAATGTGGAGGATAGGAACCAATCCTATGGAGGAATATGAATCCATTCCTATGAACCAAAGGGCTCTAAAGGAAAAAATCCTATAAGAATCCTATCCTCTAGAATTCCTATGAAATTCCTCTAAACCAAAGGAGGCCTTAGACGTTGTTAGGAGGGGAATTGGCGACGTGACCGGGATAGCTGACTTTGACCAGATTAATAACTGCCACGTTGATCATTAAGAGCACGCATGCATGCATGCATCCTGGTTCCTGGATGTATTTTTTTCTTTCGAAACGGAGTGGTTCCTGGATGTATCATGTATGCGTACATGCACGTGGGCAAGGAGCTGGGTGCCGGGAAGCAACGGCGGGCGCGGATGGCGGCGTCACCGCGACAGTGGCGCTCTGGTCCGTGACGGGCATTGGCACGACGAACGTGGCGTGGACGGCGGCGGTCAACGCACAGTAAGTGTCGCTCGATCTTCACGCGGGTGCCGTCCATGGTGGCGCTGGCTGCGTTGCCGGTGCTGGGCCTGTGACAGCTTGTCAACCGGTACGGGTTTCTGTCGGCGCGGCGGCCTGCGTGACACTCGTGCTCCTCAACGTTCGTGTGCCGCAACGGCTAGGAAGTTTAAGTAAGTTTACCTAGATGAGTACGTAGGTGTAGGATTATTGGCACTCAACGGGTGTGCTCTTCGACGTTGTCGTCGATACGGATAAAAATTGTGTGGCTGACGGAAAAAAATTATATAAAACTAGGTCTCACATAAACCAGGTGGAACCTGCCTTGATGGATGATATGTGGCATTCATAAATCATAAAGCATCTAATCTCCTCCCCTAATTTCAGGTGGGGAAAGAACGGCGCACCGTACGAACTTTCCGCCGGTCGCGACGCCACGCTGGCGTCGTGCGCCCACGCAATCACCCCCCGCGCGAGACGCGTGTATTTGGTGGACCCAGGCAGACCACCCCTTCCCGCCTTATCTTTTCCCCTCGCACTTCATCCCCTACCTTCAGCCACACCCCTCCCAGCGTCATGTTTCTTCTCTCCCTTCCATCTCCTCCTCTGCCCATCCCCTTCCTTCTTCCCTGCAGCAAAAAAAGGCGAGGAGGGGCACAAAAAGCTGGCGCGCGACGCGTCCTGGCCGCTGCAAGCAACCTTGCGGCAGCTGCGAGCGAACACCATGACTGGCTTCGAGCGCTCCTCTCCATGGTCGCCGCAGCCGAACGCGCTAGTCGCCATGGCTAGCTTTCGATTTCCTTCCGTGAGAGCTGCATCCCGGACGACGGTGGTGGTGGTGGAGCCGTTCAAGCGATGAGCTTCAACCGGCAAGGCCAGGACCTCACTGACCGGAAAGCTGCAACCGGCCACACAATATGCTGGAAGCGGTGTTCTCTGGAGCTGGAACCATCGTCCACTTTTGCTGCAATCAGCAAGCGCCAGGGGGTGAAGAAGGCGAGGTACGGTGCTACTACCAAAGAGTTTTTTTGCTGGAACCGGATCCTGGAGATGCTGGAACCATCTTCTATTTTTGCTGCAACCAGCAGCTGCCGGGGTGAAGACGTCGAGGTACGGTGCTACTACCATATAGTTTTTTTGCTGGAAGCGAACGGAGAAAAGGTTGCAACCTCTATTGCTCGGTGATGCAACGGGACGACGTCGAGATGTGTTTTGCTGGAACCGGCAAAAAAAATGCTGGAACCCATAAGAACTTTTGCTGGGAAGATACACGAGAATTTTTGCAAGTGGTCGACGCGATGGTGGTTCTTTTTTGCTGGATTCGATGATTTTTTTACTGCAACCAACATGTGATTTTGCTACTACTCGCAAACTAATGAAGTTTTGTGTTTTTGCCGAGGACAAGGTGCTTCGAACTGAACGACTGTGACGAGCGGAGGCGCCGGCGGTGCCTCGGGGATGTTGCAACCATGGCGACTAGAGCTGGAACCGACCGATGGGCGAGCTGCAGGCGTCAATGTCATGTGGCGGGCGAGGGATGAGTGCAGGTGGTACGGGTGGCCGGCGAGCAAGAGACGAGTCCTTTTTTATGCCGGGGCCGGCGGTGCAGCGACTAATCCGGTCGAGGGGGGAGCGGCGCTACCTCCGGCGAGGAGCGGTGTCGCGGCGGGGGACCATCTGTAGATTTGGTCAACGGGCACGAGCAGGAGGAAGGGCAAGGGCACGGGGTGAGCTGGGCGTCGGGCGGAATCTAACGGCTCCGTAGCTCGCATCGTATGGCTGGGGTGCGACCGGCCCAAAGTTTGGGCCGGCGCACCGGCGCCTATCATCCCCCTTTCAGGTGGGGGGTGGGATAGATGCTTTGTGATTTGCAAATGCCACGTGTCATCTATCAAGATGGATCTCACCTGCTAACCCATGAGATTTGGTCTCATAAAATTTTCTTCCGTCACCTCGCTGTGCATGCCAACATCCGACGAGCTGCAGCGGGATAAAGCCAGCGTGGCGTCGAGAGCATGGCTACGAGCACCGGGATTTATTTTGTGGGACTGACAGATCTGACTCATCAATCCCGGCCTTTCCAGACGCCACATAGCAAATCCTCTATTTGGATACATCCTTAAGGTTGAAAACAACCGGGATACATTATGTCAGGGTAGAAACTTCAGGGATTTAAATGTGGAGGTTCATTTTGATCGAGCTCTACAACCTTAGCGTTTAAATCAGACTTCATTCGCAAAGTGAACCACCAACTCCAGTTTAATAGTTAAGACTAGGTGAATGTCCATGCCTTGCTACGAACATGTAAACTGTATTGCTCATTGTCTTATTTCATTAATGGATTCATTTTTCATCTCACGCCTTCTTTTTACGGCAACAAGAGAACATGTTAGTTTCCACCTCTACGCCGTCTGAAGAATATACATGAATTTTGAGAGTCCAAATAAAGTCAAAAGCTACAATAGGACACAACACTGAATATTTCACTCGTGTATACAAATTTGTCAAAAAATTAAGAGTAACATTTCCAATAGAAAATGTGCGGTAATTAAGTGAGCATATTCCAATAACATACAAGCCTCAGGAGTCGACTGGGTACCATATGTGTTAAAAGCTAGAACCGGTCATAGTTTCTCATTTCCAAAGCTCAAAGATGAACCATGCTCTACTTTTTTTTAAATCATAGTATAGATCAGCTATTCACTTATTCTATTTTCTCAAATGCAACAAGTGTTTCTTTACGATCTTTTGCTCCCTCCCCCCTAGATCACCATGTGCACCCCCTCCTCTCCTTCACTATCCCCACATAGCAATGTTTGATGTCAAAGTGCAACCGACACCAACTCCCATTTAATAGTAAATATGTTCTGGTGTTCTGGCTTTTGTACTTTAGCTTTGCCTAAGAGCATCTTCAACAGGTGTTCAAAAAGAGCTCCGCGCACTAAAAGCTTGTTTTGGGCGCCAGACAGTTCCAGCAGAATCTGTAGCGCTAAAAGTTTTTGGGCGTGTGCTGAAAAACGCTATCGCGCGCAGCATATTTTGGGTGCCGGATTGCGTGCGCTTCACAATTTATACTGTCTGCTTTTTGGGTCGCGTTTTTGGGCGCCTGCTAAAGCAAAGTTGGTCCCGGCGCATTAAAAGTGCTATAGTGGCGCGCTATAACGTTTATTTGGTATGGAATTTTTGTGCGGCGTTGGAGATGCTCTAATGGAGATGCAGTGACTGGTTTGTCAAAAAACTAGTGCCTCCGTCCCGGTGTATAAGTCATTCGCCTAGTTATAAATTGATAATTTAACTATCTAAATATGTATTATATGTGACAAAAAATATATATTTAGAAATCATATCCGTGTAGAAATCTAGTGGTATACTTTTCATGACATATAACACATATTTAATTTTCTCAAATCGATGACCTAGAACTACGTGAATGATTTATACTAATCAGGATAGGACAGAGGGAGTAAGTTTATAATTTGCAACTTCAACATGGACTAGCACTACTTAGACAGGATGCCACTAACTTAATCAACCTAATTAACCTAATCACAGCCGGAAACATCTCAACCCAATAAATCAAGAGATTGTCCATCAACAAGTAAGCTGGAAGGATTCCCTAGATGGCCTAGTATATATTTAAGCTTTGATTAATCATGCTTTGATGATCTGTCCAACTGATGTCCTGGTGGTGGTGGCCGAGTACTCTATATAGGAGAGAGATGCTCTAATACTCCTCGGTTTGACCTTGTTCAATATACAGTACTCCCTCCGTTCCAAAATTTTTGTCTTAGATTTGTCTAGATACGGATGTACCTGACTTGATACATCCGTATCTAGACAAATCTAAGACAAGAATTTTGGGACCGAGGGAGTACAAATTAGCTGCCCCGCTTGCTTCTTGTCGTCAGTTTCCAGATCGCCTCAGCATCACCCACCAGCAGTAGCTAGCGATGAAGCCCTTCTCGTGGAGCACGGAGAGATGCGCCCGGACATTCTACGTCGCGGCGCTCCTCTCCGTCGTCCTTTGGGCCCTCATATTCTACTCCACCAGCTTGCAATCCCAATCCGGCGATGCTCTCAGCAAGCCGCCGGCCTTCTTCTCGTCCCGCTCTGGCCGTCCGGACCCGTCGTGCGCCGGCCGGTACGTGTACATGTACGACCTGCCGCCCCGGTTCAACGCCGACCTCGCCCGCGACTGCCGCAGGCTCTCGGCGTCCACCGACATGTGCAGACACGTCGTCAACGACGGGTTCGGCGCGCCGATCACCGACGGCGGCGGCGGCTCGCTCCCCGAGAGCGGAGCCTACGCCACCGACCAGTACATGCTGGAATTGATCTTCCACGCCCGGATGAGGCAGTACGAGTGCCTCACGTCCGACCCCGCCGCCGCCGCCGTGGTCTACGTCCCGTTCTACGCCGAGTTCGACCTGGCGATGTGCATCGACAACAGCGACATTTCGGCGCGGAACGCGCTGCCGCGGGACATGGCGGACTGGCTGGTGCGGCGGCCCGAGTGGCGCGCCATGGGGGGCCGCGACCACTTCATGGTAGCCAGCCGGCCCACATGGGACCTCCTCTGCGACCCCAACCATGGCGGATATGGCAACTCCCTCATGACCTACCCGGCCATCCGCAACATGACGGTGCTCGCCTTCGAGGCCAGCCCGTGGCAGGGCAACGACTTCGGCGTGCCGTACCCGTCGCACTTCCACCCTTCCTCCGACGCCCAGGTCGTGGCCTGGCAGAGCCGCATGCGCGGGCTGGAGCGTCGGCGGCTATGGTGCTTCGCCGGCGGGTCCCGCCATGAGAGCAGGAAGACCGGGCGCAACCAGATCATCGAGCAGTGCGGCAGGTCGAGCCGCTGCGCCTTGCTCGGCAAAGAAGCAGTGACCAAGAGCCCGGGGGAGTACACCCAGGGGGAGTACTCGCCGAGCCATGCCATGCGGCTGCTGGAGAGCGCCGAGTTCTGCATACAGCCGCGCGGAGACTCGTACACGCGCAAGTCCATCTTCGACACCATCCTCGCCGGCTGCATCCCGGTCTTCCTCCACCCGATCTCGGCGTACGTCCAGTACACGTGGTACCTGCCCAGGGACTACAGGACCTACTCGGTGTTCATCCCCCAGAGCGACGTGATCGGCCGGAACGCGAGTATCGAGGAGGTGCTGAGCAAGATACCGCCGGCGAAGGTGGCGCATTTGCGGGAGGAGGTCATCCGGCTCATACCTGCCGTGATGTACAGGGAGCCGGCGGCAAAGGGCGTCAAGTTCAAGGACGCGTTCGACATCGCAGTGGAACGGGTCATCGACCGGGTGGCGAAGCGCCGACGCGCCGCGGCCGAGGGTCGGGAGTGCCGGGACAGCGTCGACGGATACGATAGCTGGAAGTACGACTTGCTTGAGGATGGCCAGAAACAAATAGGTCCGCACGAGTTTGATCCATATATGTCCATGTAAACTGGAGATTACTTACTTGTGTCATTGTGTACGTGTGGAGAGTGAGTATCTGTAGAAATATCCCCCATCTGTCTTGAAAATACCCGAAAGGTGAGCTAGAAAGGTACGGAGTATCTTTTTCCAGCTAACTCCCGAATCTTTCAATGTTGGTGCGTGTATGTATATGACCTTTCAGAATCGATCAGCTCTCACTAGCTCTGAGATATTTATCCTGAGCGTGCACAAGATCGCAAAGCATGGCACCGTCCCAGGATCGCTCTAAAAAAAAAAGAATCGATCAGCTCTCCAGACCAAACACTTGTGTTATGAGATCTATCTATAGCACTTGTTCTGTAGATGCAAAAGTACTCCGTGACAGTCCAGCGAGTATGTACTGTGCTGGCAGTATTTTTTATGGAGGAGCAACGGGCTAGCTACCGTCTGAAATTAATTAAGGAGATGATAGCGTGGTAGAATGTGCGAGATCGGAACGTGTGAGCCAACCGCAGGGGAAAAGTCAAGCACTAGCTAGGACGGCAAAGAGTATCTATCAGGAACTAGTTTTATATAGTTTGTTGCAGTAGACAGGGGTGGCACAAACATGTTGAAGCTCTGCAGCGATCGAGCATACACTAAACACTTTTAGTATTATATTAGTTTACAGAGGAAGTACGTCGTTTTGGGTAACTCCCTGATCACATTGTGTGTAGCCAAATTACAGTGTCGTACTAGGTCGCAAAAACAAAAATACATTGGTGACCAATGGCTCAATTACAAATCGGTGCTTGAACTGCTCTAGCTAGAAAATGATCGAAGATCTCAACAATCAATGTTCTTGAGAGAAACAAATGAACAAAAGAATTGAAGTATGTATGTGTACAACTGTGGGTACATCCGTACATACATTGTACTGGACTACTGTATGTTCATACTAGTATCTCTATCGATCTACTGCACGAGGCAGTTGCCGATGGCCTCTTGGAGCACGGCTAGGAAGCGGCCGAGGTCGACGGTGATGTTAATCCTGGCCGTCCATGAGCGTCTGCCGCATGAACCCGAATCCTTTCTTGTACGGTGGAGCGCCGTCGGTTTGGTGAAGATCTCGTGGTCCCTGGGGTACTTGTCCTTGAGCGAGCTCTCCTCCAAGCCGATCTATGTGCGCGATCCATTGGAGCCTGCCCCACGGCACCGCCTGCAGCAGGTCGCCCCGGGTCGCAGGAACATCATGTTCGTCAGCCCGGCGCCGTGCACGCCCACCAGCACGTCGGCGGCTGCCCCGCTACCGCGGGGTCGAGGAAGACAATGTAAGAGGATGTGTTGGCGTCCAAGCGGATGTCGCCGATGAAGCCGTAGACGTTGGCGCGGCGGTCAGAGAAGTCGCACAGCCTGTGGCGGACCTAGAATAACAGGCTTGGGGTGTGCCATAGTTCAAAGTTTACACTAAACGTCATAATTATCTCAACAATAGTCTTAAACTAGCAACAACTTAACAAATATTTAGTGTTATGCATATAGTAAAATTTATTTTATAATTTTGAAGGGGTACCATGGCACCCACAGCACCCCCATTTGATCCGCCCCTGCGCACAGTGAAGGCAGCGGCATCTGCTCGATGATCACCGGCGTCTGCTGTTGTCCCGTCATGGCCGTGGCATGGAGGTTCATCATCTAGGCACGAACTTGCTGTGTCTCCTTCTCTGAAAACAAACCCGGAGAGACCTGATGAGACCTGGTCGGCTTGGCCGAAGCTGACAAGGTCTGGTCGGCTTCGCTGTAGCCGACGTGTTTTTTGTGCGAGTATAGCAGACATGTTTCTATCGGCGTCGGCAACACCGAGCCCGTATTATTTGACTCACTCCTTCCATCTATATAGGGCCTAATACGTTTTTTAGGACTGCCCTTGACTATTGACAAGATTAATAGTACATGAGACGTGTAATGTGAAAATTATATCATTGAAAGCTCCTTTCATATACGAATTTGATGGTATGCTTTGTGTAAATTGAATCATATATTATTGCTTTAACATTTGGTTAAAATTAGCCTCGAAAAACGCATTAGGCCCTATATAGATGGAAGGAGGGAGTATCAATTTCCCAAAAATTCATAATATTATTTCTGTAAATTAATAAAAAAAAGAAATTAGCCACGATGGGCGCTACCTACCTACTCTTGTCAGGTCACTGCCCCAACATCCTTGGATGGAAACTGACGGGACGGACGCGGGCGTGCTTGTTCAGTGCCGGTGCTTGGAAGTTGGAACTGGATGCGTGTACATGCATAGTGGACACGCACGAACCTGAAATGTGGCCCGAATGACGTACTGGACATCATCAGGCTGGTCGTAATGGTAGTATCATAGCTAGTGTCATGCATGCCAACTAGGCAATTTTGATGATGTGTCATAGCATTAAATGAAGAAAGAGAGGGTGTACTCCCTCCGTCCGGGTTTATTAGGCCTAAAAACACCACAAGCATGCCCCTTTTTGTAAGGCCTTACTTTGGAAACCTACATGCATGCATCCATTTCATTGGCCATAGAGAGAGTTATTGTTGCTAGTCCCATGACTGAATAATAAATATGTTGCATGCATGTTTTTTTATTGGCTGCATGTGAGAGTTGGCATGTGAGAGAGTGCATTGGGAATAGGATGAAAGGATTAATGTGAGCAAGTTACTATGTGCCTTGGTCCAAGAGAAGTGGTCTCCGGGCCCAATAAACCCGGACGGAGGGAGTAGTATCATATCATGATACCGTATCATATTAAATGCTATGCTACTTTGTGTCATGCATGACAATAAATAAAGTACTATATGATACTAATATATGATACTATGCATTAAAGAGGTAGTATCATACACTAGTATCATATGCATGATACTAGTATATGATACTCCCCATTACAACCAGCCTCATGGCTCGGTCGTATCCTTGGCGACATAAAAGAAACTGATTAAGCCCATGATTCCTATGACATGACACCGATCCCCAACCTAATCAATCATCGTCGTTGTCCCTGATCGATCATCGTCTATCTCTCCTACGACTTGTCTTCCTCTCACCAATCATACCGATCCAAAAAGCTTGCTGTCCTACAGCTATCTGGAAAGGGCTTCCCCACAATTTATATATACGCTGATCTCATTGATTAATCCCGTGTTAGGACTACTAATTTGCTCCCCGTGTTAGGAACAACCAAACGGCAGTAGCTACAAAGTACAATGCCGATCGAGATCGATGCCGCCATGGCAACCACCGGCGATGGAGTTTGGTTCGCACACGCCACACCGTGTCGCTTTCAGCTGCACTTTGCGCTGGTTCGCACACGCCATGGCAACCACTGCCGTATATGCATGCATGTCTGCTAGGAGCCTAGAAGACGTAAACGAGAGAGCGATGGCGTACTCTATTGCACCTTCCAGTTCGGGCTTTTCCAGTGTAGTGTATATATACTCCAATTTAAAATTGGTAGAGTAGTTGAATATATCTACGACGTACAAGTGGAATATATGACAGGTAGCTCTAGATAAATTAATCTCGAAATTACAGCTGGAAATTATATATAAGCCACCGAGTATGTTGTAGGTAGAACATGCATGCATGTTTCATGTGCATGCGCATGTGCAAAGAGGAGAAGACCGCCGACGTGGGGGCGCGTGTTGAATGGGTCATATAGTCAGGGTGTTGCCAAATTGAAAAAAAAAAGAACTCGAGCACCTATTACACCAGAAATTTACTATTTGGACAGTTTTTATGAAATGCCCTTTTGTAATTTTGGAAAATATTGCGCATGTATGTTTGAAGCATGAAAATGCACAGATGGGCACATAAATTCAGAGGCAATTGAACTGGTCCTGGTCCATCAGTTGCCAATCCGATTTGAAACAAGATTTGGCAGCTTGAGGTCCCACGGAAAGTACAAATATTTTGCTGGAGAAGTTTGCATGGAGTGGTCCTAGTCCGATCAATCCTAGCGAACATACATATCCCAACATCCGGCGAGTGTCCGGTCTGTCGGCGAGGAGCCGAAGATATCCGCCATCTTCTGTTTCTATGTAAACCAGCCATTGAGGTATGGCAAAGATTGGGTATATACAATCTGATAGTTGATGCACTAGTGATTGACCGATCAGGTTCGGCCACTTTGAAATATCTATTGATGTCCACTTCAGGTTCACTACTGCATGCTTCTAGTGTTGGGATCGGGAAGCAATTGCTACTGCAGGTTGGTACATTTGGTGGGTTAGAAGGCAAATCACTAATAGAGAAAGGGTACCACCAGCAGAGGCGGAGCTACGGTAAGGCCGAATGGGGCGTGACCCGCCCAGCCCATGTGAATTTTCTGTAATGTATACTTCGTTTTGGCCCATGAAACACAATCCCAGTATTCATTTCCTATAGTCGGCCCGCCCAGCTTTCTGGGCCAAGCTCCGCCACTGACCACCAGCGGGAAAGTGTATTGTATCTATTATTTCGATTGCTGCAAATGGCACACGAAAAGTTTCTTTGTTGCCGGACGTGGAGAAGAGACGGACCAAGCCTGAACTACGTTTTGCGAAGCTGAATGTAGATGTTGCTTATCATGCGGACGAAGGAGTTGGAGCTTCAGTGGCTATATTACGCGACACCGGGGGTAATTTCATTGCTGCGTCATGCACATACTACCCTATAGCTGCTAATGCTGTTACATCCGAAGCTGTGGCAATGAGGGGTGGTCTAGCCTTTGCTAACATCATGGGATTTCATGCTATTGAAACGCAATTAGATTCTTTGGAGGTAATCAATTTTTGCACTGAACATGATCATTGGTGGGATGCTGCAGCAACAATATATGCGAAAATCTTGGACTTGGCTACGAATATAGGGAGGGTCAATTTTATGCACTGTTTTAAAGAGGCTAATAGTGTTGCTCATGAGCTAGCTCAATTTAGTTTCCATAATAAACTTTCTAGTATTTGAGATAGCGATCCCCTAGTTTCCTCCTTGGTAAATTAGCCAATGATGTAAACGTTTTGTTGAGTTAATAAAGCTAGCTATGATAGTCTTTCCCAAAAAAACTGTAAAATTCACGAAGCATAATATAATTCACGTGCTACAGCTCTTAGGTTTGCTCGTGTGCATATTTGCATGTGTAGGATCTTGAAGTATGTCTAGAGGGGGGGTGACTAGACTACTTGACCAATTAAAAACTTAACCTTTTCCCAATTTTAGTCTTTGGCAGATTTTAGCTATCTTAGCACAAGTCAAGCAATCTTCACACAATTCAAGTAAGCATGCAAAGAGTATATGAGCAGCGGAAAGTAAAGCATGCAACTTGCAAGAATGTAAAGGGAAGGGTTTGGAAATTTCAAACGCAATTTGGAGACACGATGATTTTTGAGCCATGGTTCCGATAGGTGGTGCTATTGTACATCCACGTTGATGGAGACTTCAACCCACGAAGGGTAACGGTTGCGTGAGTCCACGGAGGGCTCCACCCACGAAGGGTCCATGAAGAAGCAACCTTGTCTATCCCACCATGGTCGTCACCCACGAAGGACTTGCCTCACTAGCGGTAGATCTTCACGAAGTAGGCGATCTCCTTGCCCTTACAAACTCCTTGGTTCAACTCCACAATCTTGTCGGAGGCTCCCAAGTGACACCTAGCCAATCTAGGAGACACCACTCTCCAAGAAGTAACAAATGGCGTGTTGATGATGAACTCCTTGCTCTTGTGCTTCAAATGATAGTCTCCCCAATACTCAACTCTCTCTCACAGGATTTGGATCTGGTGGAAAGAAGATTTGAGTGGAAAGCAACTTGGGAAGGCTAGAGATCAAGATTCATATGGTAGGAATGGAATATCTTGGCCTCAACACATGAGTAGGTAGTTCTCTCTCAGAAATGGTAAGTTGGAAGTGTAGGTTTGTTCTGATGGCTCTCTCCACGAATGAAGAGGAGGTGGAGGGGTATATATAGCCTCCACACAAAATCTAACCGTTACACACAATTTACCAATCTCGGTGGGACCGAATCAACAAACTCGGTCAGACCGATTTAGTAAACCTAGTGACTGTTAGTGATTTCGGTGGGACCGACATGCAACTCGGTAGGACCGATGTGGTTAGGGTTAGGGCATAACGTAATCTTGGTGAGACCGGTTACACAAACTCGGTGAGACCGATTTTGGTAATAAGCTAACCAGAGAGTTGGTCAGGTAAACTCGGTGGGACCGATTCGCTCTTTTCGGTGAGACCGAAATGTTACGAAAGGGAAACAGAGAGTTTACATTGCAATCTCGGTGGGACCGATCGCTCACTTCGGTTAGACCAAAACGTTATGAAGGGAAACAGAGAGATTACAATCCCATCTCGGTGAGACCGAGATCCCTATCGGTGAGACCGATTTGCCTAGGGTTTGTGGCAGTGGCTATGACATCTGAACTCGGTGGCGCCGGATAGAAAGAATCGGTGGGGCCGAGTTTGACTTTAGGTTTAGGTCATATGTGGATATGAGAAAGTAGTTGAGGGTTTTTGGAGCATATCACTAAGCACTGTGGAGCAAGAAACTCATTAAGCAACACCTCATCCCTCCTTGATAGTATTGGCTTTTCCTATAGACTCAATGTGATCTTGGATCACTAAAATATAAAATGTAGAGTCTTGAGCTTTTGAGCTTGAGCCAATCCTTTTATCCTTAGTATTTTGAGGGATCCACTTTCCTCATCCATGCCATGCCATTCATTGAGCTTTTCCTGAAATATTTGTCTTGGAATAGTATTAGCTCAATGAGCTATATGTTGTTAGGAATTACCAAAACCACCTAGGGATAGTTGCACTTTCAATCTTCCCCTTTTTGGTAATTGATGACAACATATAGATCAAAGCTTCGACAAATGATAATAAGATTGAAAAAACATCGTCGCTTTGAGAAGTATGTGATAAGCAAGAGCTCCCCCTAAATTTGTGCATAGTTTAAGATTTGCTTTGGACTGCAAATGCACAAGGAGTTAGGCTCATGGGTTACTCTTCCATGTCACATACATCTTGGTGGAGCGCTCAAAATAATAAAGATTGAATACATGCACTCATCACCAAGCAAAGTGAATGATCAAATAAAGATAAATGAGATATTGTCATCTAACAAGCATTAATGTAGCATATGATCAAACATATGATCATCATTGTATCACACAGACAATAACGTAGTATCTCAAACAAGCAAAAGCAAATAAAGTTCAACCACGAAGACACGAGAGAACAAAAGCAAACTCTCTCTCTCTCTCGAAGCCTATGATCTATACATTTTTCTCCCCCTTTGGAAACAAGTTACCAAAAAGTTCATAGAAAATGCATAGTACTATATCGTCTCTCAGGCTTGATCTTCAGGTGGTGGTGTAGAGATGGCTCCTTGGACGAAGACTTCAGTTGATGTGGATGGAGCTGGAGGAGTTGGTGCTAGAGCTGGTTGCACTGGAGCTGTAGCTGGTGCAGATGAAGTGGCTCTAGTGTTTGTCACTGGCTCTGCAACTGATCTCTGAGCTCGAGGCACTCTGGCAAATGCATCAGTAGTTGTCCTGCCCTTCCTCTCCTGCATGTCATCCTGAAGCTGCTCCACAACAGACTGGATCTCAGTTACTTTCACATCTAAGTCATATAATTTTTGTTCCATGATTCTTTCCAGGCTCTCCTGGTTTTGAGTTAGGGTGGCCAACCCTTTCTCAATCCTCAGAGTTGATGCTATTAAGTAACCAAGTTGGTACTGCTTGCTCTTCAAAAAGTACTCAGATGCCTCCTCTAAAGTTGGCATCTTGGCAGCCTTCTCCTTCTGTGCCTTCTCCTTCTTCTCTTGTGCTTGCACTGAAGATGGTTCATTCTCATTCATGACTACTTGATTGTCCTCAAAGTCTGGGTAGATAGCAAAGTGTTCCTTATCCAACAAGTATTTGCCTGTGCCCATCTTGGAGTTGATCAGCTCCTGGATTTGTGGGGCATACCCACAGCTTCTCTTCTGGTCTGCTGTTGTCCTCTTGATAGTCTCATATATGAGGCTCATAACCTTGAACTTCTGAGGCACATCAAATATGTGTAGCAAGTTTATTGCATGCCCTCTGATCATGTTGTGGTCACCTGACTTGGGCAATAGAGTGTGCCTTAGAATCCAGTTGATCGTTGGCAGCCCTGACAAAAGGAAATGGACAGACCCAAACTTGAAAGTCTCAAGTGCTTTATCTGGGATCTCCTTGTACATGTGTGACATAGAATTGTGATCCTTCTTCTTCTTGGAGTAGACATCCAAGTCATCTTCACTCTCCTCTGGTGCATTGATCAGTTCGGCCCATTCTTCAATTGTGGACTGGTACCTTGTACCTTCAGACTCCAGACTATTCTGCCATCAGGATAAAAGTGAGCTGTGGAGTAGAATTGCATTACTAGCTCATCATTCCAGTTTGTGAACTTCTGTCGAACAAACTCATCAACTCCACAAGCCTTAAAGCTGTCAAACACTCCTGGGTAATGATCCTCATTTGCTTTCATGTATTTCAAGTCTACCCACCTCGTGTGACAAACTATGGGCTTCTTGTCCAACAACACAGTCTCATAGAAATCCTGCTGTTCCTTAGTGTGGAACCTGTAATCAACAGCAGTCCTCCTCCTGATTGCATAAGGATCAGACAATCTCCACTGTCTGAGCCCTACATCCTTCCTCAGCTTCATGTTCTCAGCCACTGGATGAGCATCATTGTGGTCTGGAATCTTGGGTTTCAGCTTCTTCAGAACTTGTCCTTCATCTTCTTCCTCAGCAGCAACTTCAGGCACTGGGGCCTTGTTCTTCTCAGTAGCTGGTATACTCCTGGTATTCCTCTTAGGTGCAGATTTGGCCTTGGAGGCAGCTTTGGGTGCTTCTTTGGGCTTTGATGATGCAGCCCCTGACCTTATAGCATCACCCATAAGCTTTTATGCCTTGGGTGCTGGAGCAGCAGCTTCTTCTTCCTCTTCCTCTTCCATCATGGAAGGTTGTCCAACAACTCTGGCCATGGTCTTTTTGACCCTTTCCTTCCTCTTCTTCCCTTCTGCAGCAGGTTCTTTGGGATCAGATTTCTCAGGTTCTTGAGTTGAAGCTCTGACTTTCAGCATAGGTGTCCTCTTGGCTGGGACCTTCCTGTTTAGTCCTGGCTTGGTGGTTTTAGCTGAGCCATACTCCTTCTTGAGCACTATCTTCTTGGAAGTAGCCTCATCTTCAGGTGCCACATAGTCTTCATCCTCAGAGTCTGAGGTTCTCTTCCTTCTGGCCCTGGTGGCAGCATTGGGCAAATTGCTTGGAGTGCTCGTGCTGCCCTCATCTGAGGTGCTAGAGGGACTAGTGCCCTCACTCATGTGAATCTGCTCCTCTTCCCTGTTCTGGCTGTCACTTTGGTCTAACATGCTGCAAACACTGACTGCTGACCCTGTGAATAGTTGTAGATGAGATAGAATGGATGAGCATCACAAAATGCAGAGGTTTTTGCAAAAGAATGATTTAAAAACTTAGTTTTAGTTTTCCACAGAAAGCATTTCGGATCAACCGATTTGCAAACTCGGTGATACCGAAGCAGCTTTTGGAACCTAAACTAGTGAACTCGGTCAGACCGAGTAACAGTTCGGTGGCACGGAGACTGCTAGGGTTTCACAGAGTTCTAAATTCGGTCACACCAATTTGCAATTCTCGGTCAGACCGAGAATTACTTGTGCAATGGCCTTAGCCGAATCGGTGGAACCGATTTTTTCAACTCGGTGGGTCTGAGATGGTTTCGGCGGAAACCTAACCCTAAATTTTCAATTCACATCTAATCTAAGGATTGTTTTGACTGGATAGAAGCATTTTAATCGTGGCAAGAATCATAATGAACACAATGTGCTAGGAATTGGACGGGGATAGCACTGTGATTGAGTCCATACCCTAGCTTGGTGATGAACTCGCTACGGCGGCAACGGTGGGGTTGAATTCCGTTGACAGCGGCGGAGACCAGTGACTGGAGGCGGCTAGCGACGAAGTCGACGATCCGGAGACCTTGGAGGCAGAGCAAGCTATGCGCGGGCGAAGGGGTTTGGAGAAGTTTCCAAATTTTTGCCCGTGAGTATATATAGCCCGACCATGTCGGTGTGACCGAGTGAAACAACTCGGTGGCATCGAGATGCATAACTGTTAACAGTTACAGCAACTCGGTGAGACCAAAAAGTTCAAATCGGTTGCACCGAGATTGAAAACCTAGATCAACTTAGTGATCTCGGTATGACCGAAATGGAAGAATCGGTCAGACCGAACCGCACAAAGAAGTTTTGGAAGTTTAAGTCTATGACGAATCGGGGACTCCGAGTGCTCCTCACACAGAGTGGTTCGAATCTGACTTGATCAATTTTTTTGATGTAGCATGAATAGAGTTTGAGACAAGAAAAGCATAGATAGCTAGAGAAGGTTCTTAGGCATTCTTGTTCATCCACTTGGCAAAAGAAAAAGAAGACAATCAATCAAAGCAACAAGTGGATGTCCTCGAATGAGTTAAATATGCAACCAACATGCTCACACAATAAAATGGCAAATGAAATATGTGGCAAAGCATGCACAACCAATTCTAGCATCTATCAAATAATTGGTGATGACTAGGTCATATATATATGAGTATATTGACTTAGGAGTCAAATGAGAACATTTGATCATAGGTCATACTCATCGTTTAAGCTCAAGTGGGGTTACCACTTTTACATAATGCATTGATGTATTCACATCATTAGAGTTGCTTTGACTCAATTCTTAGAGTTAAGCTCCCCCTAGATGTGAGATCCCCCCTTAGAGGGATGAACTAACCTTGGGTTTTGTCGATGATGACTTCATGTAGGTGTTAAAGATGTGGATGCTCAATGTTGATGAAGATCATTTGGAGCAATCCTTTGGAGTGAGTTGCACTTTCAATACCTACACGGGTTAGTCCCACAAGGAACAAACAAGTATATCCATAGACATAGAGTGATGCACACACAAGATGATGTCCATGAAAGCATTGGGTTACCTTGTCCCTTGCCTTACCAACATGAGGGTTTGTGACTCCTTGAAATAGTGCAAGATGTGGAAGTTGATTGCACTTGTCCTTGCCATAATGATATGAGTGAAGTATGTTGGCGGAGTCACCCTCAAGAACTCTTTAGTTTTTTTCTTCTGGATCCACATCATCTTGATGGGAATCCTTGGAGCTGTAGTCGTGCTTGTTGAAGTAGAACTTGACGTAGTCTTGGGAACCCACTTGACCAAGGCCTTAGGAGCTTCTTCAAATGCATCAATCTCCTCTTGAAGCTTGTCCTTGCCTTTGTGCTTGTGGTCTTGTGGTGGAAGATCATCTTGAGCTTGTGTCCCCTTGAAGGAAGTAGGATCATACTTCTCTTGTTGAGGAACAAACTTTGTCTTGGGGTATTGATCTTCTTCCCACTCAACTCCATTGGCATTGAACTTTCGTTCAAAACCAACACCTTGGTTCTTCCGGTGCCTTCCTTGCTTGCGTACAATTTCCTCGAATTGCTTACTCCCGGCAAGGCTCTTGTATACACCTTTCTCTATAATTCCCTTCAATAAGCTATTTTATTGCTCAAGTGTAACTTGGCTAAGAGAATCATTAGTGGAATTAAGAGAACTACTAGAAGCAACAATATTAGATTTAGCATGATTATTGTTACTACTAGAGGAAGAATCCTTTTTCTTTGTTACTAGACATGACTTGAGGCATGTAAGTAGATAAGAGTAAACGCTTGGCAATGTAAGAAGAACTTTTCTTACGAAGATCATCATTGATTGCCTTTAAGAACTCATGCTCTTGCTCAAGATTGAGCTTTTCAAAGCGTAACTTCTCATGAGTCCTCAAAAGTTCTCGATGATCCCCTAAGATAGTTTCATGAGCTAACTTAATAGTGTTTAGTTCTTTAATAAGAAGCTCAATCTTCTCCTTATCATTGTCATTAGTTTTATCTTGATTAGCATGATTAATTGACGTTTCATCATAGTATTGAGCACTAGAGTTGTCAACAAGTAAATCATCTTCACCTAACAAGTCATCTTCATCACTATTGAAATCAACATACTCAGGGTGTGTTACCTTAGGGCCTTTAGCCATGAAGCATCTCCCAATTCCTTCATTTGGTGAATCAAATATGTCGTAGGAGTTGGTTGTCACAAGTTCTAGACCGGCAACAGCTTCATCTTGAGTATGTTCGGAGTCGGAGTGATAGCTTCTCTCGGAGTGATGTTCAGAGTCGGAACCGGATACCCATACACCAACATGAGCTTGATGTCTTCGTTTTGTGTAGCTCTTTGATGACTTGTCCTTCCTTTCCGAATCCTTGCTTCTCCAGGATGTTCTTCATTCATAACGATCATCTCTACTCATTCTCTCTCTTGGCGGTGATTCTTCTCTTCTACTTCTTCTCTTGGGAGAATCTTTTCTTCTTTTGTAGGGTGCCGTACACTCATTGGAATAGTGTCCGGGTCTCCCACAATTGTAGCAATTGCGCTCTCGACTGGAAGATCTTTTGTCATTGTAGGACCTTGACTTGGAGCTTCTTTCTTTGCTTCTACTCTTGTAGAATTTGTTGAAGTTCTTCACCATTAAGCTCAGTTCTTCATTGAAGGTTTGTTTCTCATTTGATGATGTAGGAGCTTCACATGAGGCTTTGTAAGCACCACTTGACTTGTTGTGAAGTTCCTCCTTATCCTTGAGTGACATCTCATGAGCAACAATTCTTCCAATGACCTCCGTTGGCTTAAGATTCTTGTAATTGGGCATCATTTGGATCAATGTGCACACGGTATCATATTTTCCATCCAATGCTCTTAGGATCTTCTTGATGATGAATTTGTCGGTCATCTCTTCACTTCCTAAGACCGCAATCTCATTTGTGATAAGAGCAAGCCTAGAGTACATTTCAGCGACACCTTCACCATCCTTCATTTTGAACTTGTCAAGTTGACTTTGGAGCACATCCAATTTGGATTCCTTGAAGGAGTCGGCACCTTCATGCATATCAATCAAAGTATCCCAAATTTCCTTTGCATTCTCAAGACGACTGATTTTGTTGAATTCTTCGGGGCACAATCTGTTGAAGAGGATATACAAGCTTGAGCGTTGTATTGCAGCATCTTCAATTCATCCGCGCTAGCTTCACGGTTCGGTTCCCTCCCATCAAAGAATTCACCTTGCAAGCCAGTAAACACAATAGCGGGGTTATGTCCGAGAATATGCATTTTCATCTTATGCTTCCAACTAGCAAAATTAGTACCATCGAAGTAAGGACCTCTACGGTGATAATTACCCTCGCTAGACACAATACTCTCCTAGGTTGTGAAACAAAGGTTATGACCACCAAAAGCTATGGAAATCAAAGCAAATGGAAACCTGGCTCTGATACCACTTGTAGGATCTTGAAGTATGTCTAGAGGGGGGGGGGGTGATTAGACTACTTGACCAATTAAAAACCTAACATTTTCCCAATTTTAGTCTTTGGCAGATTTTAGCTATCTTAGCACAAGTCAAGCAATCTTCACACAATTCAAGCAAGCATGCAAAGAGTATATGAGCAGCGGAAAGTAAAGCATGCAAATTGCAAGAATGTAAAGGGAAGGGTTTGGAGATTTCAAACGCAATTTGGAGACACGGTGATTTTTGAGCCGTGGTTCCGATAGGTGGTGCTATCGTACATCCACGTTGATGGAGACTTCAACTCACGAAGGGTAACGGTTGCGCGAGTCCACGGAGGGCTCCACCCACGAAGGGTCCATGAAGAAGCAACCTTGTCTATCCCACCATGGTCGTCGCCCACGAAGGACTTGCCTCACTAACGGTAGATCTTCACAAAGTAGGCGATCTCCTTGCCCTTACAAACTCCTTGGTTCAACTCCACAATCTTGTCAGAGGCTCCCAAGTGACACCTAGCCAATCTAGGAGACACCACTCTCCAAGAAGTAACAGATGGTGTGTTGATGATGAACTCCTTGCTCTTGTGCTTCAAATGATAGTCTCCCCAACACTCAACTCTCTCTCACAGGATTTGGATCTGGTGGAAAGAAGATTTGAGTGGAAAGCAACTTGGGAAGGCTAGAGATCAAGATTCATATGGTAGGAATGGAATATCTTGGCCTCAACACATGAGTAGGTAGTTCTCTCTCAGAAATGGTAAGTTGGAACTGTAGGTTTGTTTTGATGGCTCTCTCCACGAATGAAGAGGAGGTGGAGGGGTATATATAGCCTCCACACAAAATCTAACCGTTACACACAATTTACCAATCTTGGCCGAATCAACAAACTCGGTCAGACCGATTTAGTAAACCTAGTGACTGTTAGTGATTTTGGTGGGACCGACATGCAACTCGATAGGACCGATGTGGTTAGGGTTAGGGCATAACTAATCTCGGTGAGACCGATTACACAAACTTGGTGAGACCAATTTTGGTAATAAGCTAACCAGAGAGTTGGTCAGGTAAACTCGGTGGGACCGATTCGCTCTTTTCGGTGAGACCGAAATGTTACGAAAGGGAAACGGAGAGTTTACATTGCAATCTCGATGGGACCGATCGCTCACTTCGGTTAGACTGAAACGTTACGAAGGGAAAGAGAGAGATTACAATCCCATCTCGGTGAGACCGAGATCCCTATCGGTGAGACCGATTTGCCTAGGGTTTGTGGCAGTGGCTATGACATCTGAACTCGGTGGCACCGGATAGAAAGAATCGGTGGGGCCGAGTTTGACTTTAGGTTTAGGTCATATGTGGATATGAGAAAGTAGTTGAGGGTTTTTGGAGCATATCACTATGCACTGTGGAGCAAGAAACTCATTAAGCAACACCTCATCCCTCCTTGATAGTATTGGCTTTTCCTATAGACTCAATGTGATCTTGGATCACTAAAATATAAAATGTAGAGTCTTGAGCTTTTGAGCTTGAGCCAATCCTTTTATCCTTAGTATTTTGAGGGATCCACTTTCCTCATTCATGCCATGCCATTCATTGATTGTCTTGGAATAGTATTAGCTCAATGAGCTATATGTTGTTAGGAATTACCAAAACCACCTAGGGATAGTTGCACTTTCAGCATGTTCCTCGAGTACTACTGGAGTACTTCACTAGTACTCCCTTCGTCTAGGTGTGTAAGTCATCATACGAAAACCAAATAATCCCAAAACACTTAGGTGCGGTGCATTAACTTCTACCTCGTTTCTTGTTTCTTGACATATCAACCCATAAGAGATAAGGGGTGTGCATGTTTTTAATGACTTGAGACTATCGAACACGACATGCAGTGGTTAGTTCATTGCATGCAATACTATTAATTAACAAATAAACATTAATGTCTCTCGTTTCCCCTCCTCCTTGGTTATGGTGCACAACCTAAGAGCAAGTACAATAGAGCTGAGTCAGCGGGCTGTAAGAAATAAACTAGTATATTTTTGCTTAGTTGGAGGAAAGAGAAAAGGAGAGAGAAGGTAAGCAGGCTCTTCGTGAAGGGCCAGCTCTAGCACGTGCTCATAGGCACTTTGTGAGAATGAAAGGTGGGGCATATAATAAAAAATAATACACTTTTTTGATCTACTATTGTACATGTTGACTATAAGATAGGCTGTAGATGACATGGCACTGGCTTATAGCCAGCAGCTGGCTATACTATTAACCATGCTCTAAGATGACTTACTCACCTAGATGGAAGGTGTAGTACTACTAGTTAATAACTGTTCAATCATAAGCATTCATTCATCAAAGGTGGGGAGTGAGGGTTGGCAAGCTGTAGGTTACGCATGTGAGCAACCCAACGATCCCAACCTATTAAAGATGCATGCAACATCGACATCTGTCTACAGATTATGTGGACATATAAAATGCAGTCACCTCACCTTCAAGATAGTGTGCAATAGTGCGACGACTTTCGATTCGGATAATATAAAATCTGGGCAGCATGAGTTGCAACGTGCGGTGAAGACCCTAAAACCTGAGCTCTGTTACCATGTTGGAATAGCAACTTGTATTATTAGGAGGCCAAAGCCAACATATATACATATATACGAGGATGCAAAAAGTCCGCGGAGGATGCCAAAAGACTAGAATGTAAAAGGCCGAAAGACATCAGTAATATAACTTTAACAACAACAAGTGCTTGCCAATGTTAATGATTTGTTTGATGTATGGTTGTGTCAATTTAACAAAAATGAAAAATCCTTAGTTACTATTGGGATTGCAGGGGCGGAGCCAGGAAATTTGGTCATTGGGTTCACTCCATGACTGGTTGTGAGAACTTACTACTAGTATGTGAAGAGTAAAGTATAATTTTAAATCATCTTACAACAAAATTATAGCACCCAAAAACAACATAATGAATAGAAATATGGTATCATATATCACACATTATGTTGCATTAAAAACTGAAGAGTGCAAGACATACCCGTTCAATAAAATTACAAAATCACGTGTTTACATATTATAAATAGAGTAGCATGAGATAACTTTGTAGATCCACGTGTAGCTTCTCATCTTCCTTGAACACAGAAAAAATGACAAGTTAGTTTGACAAGTTTAGAATAGGTACTAGCAAGAGAAATAATATTGTAAATGCTCTCACATTTTAGAGTGTCCCCTTTCGATCTTTCACCGCCTTAAAAAAATTAAACACTGCATCATTGGTAATGGTAGAAAATATATCTTTCTCCACATAGCAGATTAGACAATCACTCATGAATTGATCACCCATTTTGTAGCGTAACTTTTTTTACAACATTCATAGCTGAAAAGCATCTCTCCACCAGTGCAGTGGCAACTGGCAATATCAGTACTAGCTTTAAAAGATGATAAACCAAAGGAAACATAGTATGCTTATTTGTTTCCACCATTAGTTTAGCAAGATCAGCAATTCCATCCGAATTGGCGAACCTTTCATTTGCTCGCACATCGTCAATGTAAGTGGGAAGTTCAGGACCAAGATCATCCAATTTTCTTGAATCAAAGTCATCTGGAAAAAACTCAGCTAGCTTCACTAAGCTGTCCAAGTTAAAAGCAGCAAAGGAGTCTTTGGGGTTGAAAGAAGCCATGTGTCCAAGGAATGCATAATTTACCTCATTGAAGCGGTCATCAATCAAACTCTTGAAGCTGCCAATCAATGACGGAATTAAGACACTCAATTCGGAAATGTTGAAGGTTTGTCTTATTGGTTTTGTGCCGTGGTTTGTGCCGATTACCATATTGCTCCTGCATGTTTACATTCTCAATGTGATGCTCTTCACAGAATGAATATGCCTTCTCAAGAAGTGAGTCCCATCCATTATCCCTTAGTTCTTGCATCTCATTCCTTGTTGACTTCACACATGAGATGTCATTCAAGATGTCTTGATCCTTCCTTTGTAAAGACTGTGACAAAGTATTCGCATTTCCCAATATATGCAACATCATGTGCAAATAAAAAACAAAATCAAAGGTCTCAAAATATGCTACAAGATCACGTGCTTGACATTTCTTTTCACTTTTGCCTTCTTTCTCAACATATTTCAGAATAGACATAACTGACGGGAACATTTCACTAGACTTGAAAGAGTCCGGTAGTGTGAGCCCCAACATGTGTCCCCGGCTCTTTTAAGAGTTTGTTCTTGATTTAGCCCTGTGCCAGTGCTAATATGCCCACTATCTATGGCTTTTATTACCTCCTCTCGATGTTTCTCTCTAATCATATCCTTTCTTTTGCAAGAAGCTCCAACCACATTGAATAAAACTGACATCATGTAAAAAAAATCTGCAATATCATCATGCTTCTTTCATACTGCCACAATAACCAACTGGAGCTGGTGAGCAAAACAATGCACATAATACGCCGACTTATTCTCTTGCATAATCTTTGCTTTCAAGCCATTAAACTCACCGCGCATATTACTAGCCCCATCATAGCATTGGCCTCTAACCTGCTTTATGCTTAGTCCAATCTAAGTGAATAATTTTTGAAGAGTAGCCTTGAGACAAGTTGCTGATGTCTCCTTCACATGTTCAATTCCAACTAACCGTTCAATGATAAATCCACGCTTGCTAAGATATCTCAAAACAACTACCATTTGCTCTTTGTCAGACACATCAGCGGCTTCATCAATCAACAAACTAAATACATCGCCCCCAATTTCATCAATAATAGAATTTAGTTATCTGCACAAAAGATAGTTAACTTATTAGAGAACATTTGTTATTTGCAAGAAAACATAAATAGAGGCAATTAAATTTGATGTTACCTTTGCAAAATAATTTGCAATTTCCTTTTGAATATCTCCACATGCCCACTTACAATTTTTTGGAGCATTCTCAAGAACTACATTCCGTATAGCTTCATTCTGGTTTGCCAAAGTATGTACTGACTCTCGGAAATTTCCCTTATTTTTCGACTCCTCTGATTCATCATGGCCCTGGAAAGCTAAGCCTTGATGCAACAAGTATCTCACCGAATCAATAGAAGCATCAAGCCGGATTCAATTTTGCTTTTTTGTAAGATCAGTTTGCTTATCAAAAGCAACATGAATTGACTGATCTTGATTCGTCAAAGCGTCACATCTTTTTACTGCTACATTGTGAAAGCTATTAACATTACACTTACCCTCATGAATATCGAGTCTGCTTTTCTTGTTCCAACTATTCCAACCGTTAACTGCAAATGCATCACTTCCAGCTTGTCCCTCATTGTAATCTCTTAAAAGGTAGCAACACAAACAAAAAGACTTATGCACTTTGTCACTATACTCAGGCTAACGATCATAATCGTTAAACCAATCTGGATTAAGTCTCCGTTGAGTATCACCAATCTCCCTCTGCGGGTAATAAAAATTAGATGGTGGCCTGTAAGGTCCTCTCATTAAATATTTGTACCTAATCTCATCTTGCTTTTTCAGATTTCTTGTGTAGTCTGAAATTCTCTTCCGATCAGCCGGATCATACGGCAACTCATCTAAATTAATTTCTATATGAATAGTAGGCTTCACGAGACTAGCTGCAGTGACATTTGATGCACTTAGCCTACGTCTAGTGGGTGACCTTGATGTGCCTATATCATCATCTCGATCTGGTGACCAAGTTTTCTTCGAAAAATACCGCTCCATAGCCTAGATCAATCAAAGTTCATGGAGAAAAATGAATAAAAAAACTAGGGTAAATCAGTGACTGCGTTCTGGTGTTTTAGGATAGATAAAACATACAAAAAAGGAGAGGAGATGCGGCTATCATCTAATTACCTCAAATCTTGGGTTTCAGTACTGCCGATGTCTATCTGCAGCTGTCTACTTGCCGCGGGCGTGCGGCGGCGGCAGAGGCGTCGAGCGACACGAACAAGGTGAGATGGAAATTAGAGAAATGATTAGACGAACGATGAAAGAAAACAGGCTTCGACGAAGCCGCGTGTGTCTACATACGCTTTTCTCATAAAAAGGATTACGTGACTGATGCACTCACGGTTCTGGTAAAAGGATTACGTGGGCTTTTGCTTTTGGGCCTTTTTCCTTCCACGTACGTGAAGTGTGTTGGGGTCAGCCAGAATATTTAGTTGGGTTCAGATCAGTCAAACACGTATATATACCACGTATGAGGCAAGATCCATTGGGTTCAGTTGAACCCAATACCTATACGCTGGCTCCGCTGCTTGCAGCAATTTTTTGGACCATTTGGAAACTTAGAAATGGTGTGGTGTTTGATAATAACAAGGTTTCTGACCCTTGTTTACCTGCAAATCTGCTTATCAAGATGTTGCATCACTAGTAGAAAACATGGTACTAGTCCCGGTTTCAGAGGGTCTTTAGTCCTGGTTCTGTAACCGGGACAAAACTGTCGGGACTAATGCCCAAAATCTTTAGTCTCGGTTTGCTTACGAACCTGGACTAAAGGAGCTCCACGTGGCCGCTGTGGGGCACCCAGGGAGGAGGACCTTTAGTCCCAATTGGTAACACTGACCGGGACGAAAAGGCAGCCACACGTCAGCAGCTCCCAGGCGCTAGGGTTTTTGTTTCTTTTTTAAAGGGGGGTATAGGGGTTTTGGAGGGTTAATTTAGGTGTTTCATATTGTGTTAGCTATAGCTACTACATATAGAGAGAAGTGACCTCTCTTTCTCCGTGCTTGGTCGACGGTAGCTACTACATATAGAGAGAACTCGACGCTAGCTAGTAAGCAAATGAAGGAACCATTAATTACACAACATCGTGATCATGAACATATATAGAGAGAAGTGACATCTCTTTCTTCGTGCTTGGTCCAACAACAAGTTTTCGTATATCTATCCGACGCTACTACATATATACAATATAACAACTCTTACGATCCCTGACACCATCTATCGAAAATCAGCTTGAATTTCCACATAGTATTCTCCATCTTTATGTATGACGTGGTCAAAAAAGAATCCCGCCAATTCCTCTTGAATTGCTCGTATGCGATCATGTGGTAGGAGTTCGTTCCGCTTCTCCCACATCTAATTTAAAGAAGGGGGTCACTATATATATATGAATGAAACTCAACACAATTGATGGTAATAAAATAAAATTGTGAATATTGTTTACGTACTTCAAATTGTTTGTCAGAGTAGCCCTGCTCAGAGGTCGAGTGGCGCATGAACTCGCGAACGTAGTATCCACATAAACCAGTCCTGGGTGCCTGCCACAAGCACTTTACGAGAATAGAGTTCAATCAAACTGATAATCAAACATGGCAATGGTATTGATGAAACTAGAATCAATGAGAGATGCACGGAACTAGCTAGCACTACTTATTTGAGGTGTGTAAATCGAAGCTCGTTCCTCAGACCCGGAACAATTCCGGTGAACTTCTCCAAACCCTGTCAGGCAAAGAAAATAATTACTTGATATCAGGAAATGAACGAAAGTTGCCGATATGATGCGATAATGATTGAACTTACTTCTGGAGCATTGCAGTCATGTCCTCATAATCCTTGGGATCTTGACATCTCGAGTCTAAGACAATTACTACTGCCCCGTCAAGCTTAATGGGTAGCAGAATAAAGTGGAACCTGCGCACGCATAACTCATCAATTTAAAAATTCTGAACCTGGAGTAAGCGAAACCGGATATGCACAAGACAGTAACACTCATTTGAGGTTGTAAGGAAAGAGTATTTCCCCTTTGTTTTGATGTCGAAGGAACGATTGTAGCAAGTTTTCCTCAGTATCTTCGACTCTGTTTTTTACCGACCATTCATTTACGGTATTTGGGCTAATGAACTCAATGTCATAGATTTGTCTTTTCTTGCATTCGATGATCTTCAATCTGCATAATATAGTGAGGGTAATTATATATACATGCAATGAACGAGCTAAGCTAGAGACTTAATTACAGAAGTAATACTTACAGATAGTAGCAAGTCATGAGTTGTTTCTCGAGGGCCTGTTGATTGAATAACTGAAATAATTCCACAAATTCAACATGCATCACCTCAACTCCAATGAGGCCGTGCTCATATTTAATTCTTAGTATCAAACTATTGGTCCCATTCTTCCAGCAGCTTTCCAAGTACCACTCATGCAATCTTTGCATCATCGTTGTTAGAGGAGCATGACCAAGTTTGACGAGAGTCTTCCTGTTGGGGATATAACTATTAGGTATGACCCGCCCAGGAGGGTCCGGGTTATACCTATGGCGATTCATCATATGAAGCCCATGAAGACATTGTAGATAGCAGTTTAGTCCAGGGCCCAAGGCCCAAAGGCGACTTAAGGCCCGTAAGGGTAAACCGCCATATATGTAAAGACTTGTACTATAAGGCATGTAAAGATAGTCACCGAGCCGGACACATTCTATGAGTCGGCCGGGACTCCGTGAGCAGCTGGGCGTCGACCTGTGTATATAAAGGGACGACCCGGCGGCGGTTCAGGACAAGAGAGAACAGATCGAAAGCTAGGTCAAGCGAACTTGCTCCCTGGTAATCGAGACATAAGCAATACCACCTCAAACTGGATTAGGCCTTTACCTTCACCGCAAGGGGCCGAACCAGTATAAACTCATGTGTCCTTTGTCCCATTTAACCCCTTTAAGCTAACCTAGTTGCGATGGCTCTATGACTAAGTCCTTTCATGAGGACATCTGTCGTGACTATTCCGCGATAGTTGTCGCCCACCGTGGGGCCAACGCACGGTGGTTTCGAGTTCTTGAAGGGCAGCTTCGAAGGGATCAAGAGATATGCAGTGGGCCGGATGACCAAGAGTCGTCGCGGCAAGCTCTACATCGATGATGCAGGCTGGGGTCCCGAGGCCGGCTCAATTGAGTACGAGTACCGGGTCCCCTTCGTCGTAATTCACATCTTCATCGGCAAGATCAGCGAGCCGGGCCCTGAGCCGGACATCTGCACCGACATCATCGAAACGGCTTAGCGTGCAAGACCCGCCCGAGCTCAGCCCACCGTGAAGCGTGCCTTCATGGGATGCATCCATGGAGGGGAATTTGATGAAGGATCTATGTCTGGCGGTGAGACGGCCATCTACTCTGATGGTGAGTCGTCCACGAGCGATACTACTTCATTGTATCAACTGCAAGATGGTAGGCTTGGGGGCTATTCCGATGGCGGCAGTATTTCGGACCCCTATGAGCCGCGGAGCTAGGTTGCAATCTTTATGGCCGGGACGCAGCCGGTGCAGAATTCTTGAACTATGCCAGCAATGACCTCGAGGTCAGCAGCGACAATGGCAGCCGGGGCAGGAGGCCCTGTGCGCCCGCCGGCTCAAGTTTTGACAGACTTGTTGGATAGGTTGACGGGCTTGTTGACAGCAGAGGTTAACCCGGCGAATGGAGATTAGCACAACGCAGAAGTTACAAAGCTACGAGAGGATATAGAACAAGCCAAAGAAGATCTGGCGGCTGAGGACGTCAGGATGGCCGCGGAGCGAGCTGCCCTAGATGCCCATGCGCACCGGATCCAAGCAGAGGCTTACCGGCTCACGATGGGCCAGAGCGCTTCAAGTGAAGTCATGAGAAGGAGGCACATGTATCGTCTACCTTTAGTTTATGAGGCGGGGAATCTCTTTTGCACGCCTGGAGCGGGGACCAGTAACCCGCCACAATTAAACCGAGTTGCAGCACCTGGGGCCGGAACGCTGGTTCAGCTGCGCGTAACGGAGTCACCTCGTGTGAACACTATTCCACCTCAGCATGTGCCAACACCATCGGGTCATTTTTCTAACCCATTGGATAACATGATTGCTGCAGCGACACGGCTGGCGGCTCTCCTAGTAGATGGCGACTCTCTGGCGGCGGTTGAAACACAGAGGGTCAAGGAGCTTCTTCAAACGGCATTGGTATAGCAGGAGGTGTACTCTTACAGCCGAGACATGATTCATTCTACTCCTCGTCCAAGACGGAGCTATAGTAGACACATGGACTCACCAACTGTCTCAAGCAACGCCCAGTGTCGTGATCAGCCACGTGGGCATGACCTGGCACGTGATGGTATTCAAGGTGCGGTCGATCAGGGCAGGATACATCAAGGAGCTGAGTAGGTGGCTCAGCGGCGGTTTATCAACAGTTTCTGATTTATCCCACGGCTTCACTAGAAGCAGGTGTAACTTCTAGATCTATGGGTGTGCCCTATTTGGTTCCTGCTCTGCGTAATGAGTGTTTGCCCAAGGATTTCAAAGGACCTCGAAAGGTGCCCAATTACACGACCGGTTACCCCCTGAGGCGTGGATTGAGAGTTATGAGATGGCCATGGAGTTGCTAGAGGTAAGTGATGCTGCGTGTGCTAAGTACTTCACCATGATGCTCGATGGGACGACCCGTACTTGGTTGAAAGGGCTGCCTGCCAACTCCATCGGGTCATGGGGGGAGCTGAAGGCCCAGTTCATTCAGAACTTTAAGGACACATGCAAGCAGCCCATGTCAATTGTGGACTTGGCTACTTGCAAGCAAGAGGAAGGTGAATCAACAACCCATTGGGTGCGCCGGGTCAAAGCTATCATACATTCATCTAATAACATGAATGTCGACTCTGCGGTCTTAATGTTGGAGAAAATTTGCCGTTTTTTGCCTCTTAAACAGAAGCTGGGGCGGCTCAAGCGTGATTGTAATGATATGGGCCAGCTGATGGCGGCTCTAATCAAATATGCCGACTCTGATAGTACCAAGGACCCCGAGTCTGACGACGAGAAGAGAGGGAAGGGAAAAAGAACGACAACGCCAAGGGTCAGCAGCCTAACCGGGTGAATCAGGGGGGCAACGGTAAACGCAAGGCTGATGGTAGCTCGGAGTTTGTGGCTAACACCAATGCACAGGGCAATAATCAACGTTGTAAGGGGAGGCCGCCTCCTCGGACCAGCAGATCAGGTCCTACTCTTGAGCAGTTGCTGAATGAACCTTTTCCAAGGCATGGCACGCAGGAGAAACCATCTACCCGCCTTTGGAAATATTGTACGATTGTGAAGGCATTCAAAAATTCTAACTCGTTTGAGAGCAATCACGGGACGGGCATCCGCTCAGGTGGCGGCGGTTTCCATGGCCCGGGTTATGGAGGTGGCGGTTCTAATTCTGGCTTCTAGGTCCATCACGGAAATCAAGGCGATTTTAATCAAGGTAATCAGGGTGGTTACAATCAGCAATCCGGCCAGGGGTGTCAGCAACAGCAGCAATCTGGATATCAGAGTAATCCGAAGCAATTGGATAGTGGATAGTATCATGTTTTCACCACAAGTTTATGCACGCGGGACCAGAAGCTCCACAAGCGGGCCGTGAACGGCATTGAGCCGATAGTTCCTCATTACTTGCGATGGTCTGAGCAGCCCGTAATGTGGAGCCGAGCAGATCACCTGCCCCGGGTCGATAATCCGGGTCACTTAGCTTTGGTGGTGGTGCCTCAAGTTGGTGGATACAAGTTCACTAAGGTACTCATGGATGGAGGCAGTACCATCAACATCCTTTATTATGATACTTTTGGCCGCATGGGATTAACTGATAAAAATCTTAAGACATCAAACACTGTCTTCCATGGAGTGGTGCCTGGTAAGTCAGTGTATCTTGTGGGCAAGATTGAGCTGGAGGTGGCCTTTGGAGATGAGCATGATTCCAAGGCTGAGAAGTTAACATTTGAAGTGGTCAAAATCAGGAGCCCGTATCACGCTCTATTTGTACGGCCGGATTATGCCAAATTCATGGCACGGCCGTGTTATGTTTATCTACAGCTCAATATGCCGGGTTACAAGGGGACTATCATAGTACATGGGAGTCAGAAGATAGCTTTGGAGTGCGAGGAAGGTGATGCTGCTTATGCTGAGTCTGTTTGTGTAGGGGAAGAATCAAAATTCTATAAGTATAATGTTGACCCGACTGATATGACATCTTTGAAAAATCCAACTATAGAGCATGATCCAATTTTGAAGTTTAAGTCGGTTGATGACACCAAGATGGTTGATTTTGTTCCTGGCGACTCATCCAAGCAGTTCAGTATCAGTGCTAACTTGGATCCAAAATAAGAAAGCGCGCTCATCGAGTTCATCCGTGAGAACTGGGACATCTTTGCATGGAAGCCTTCTGACATGCCGGGTGTACTGAGGGAACTCGCTGAGCACACTCTCAATATTGATCCAAAAATTAAGCCGGTCAAGCAATTCCTTCGTCGCTTCAATGAGGAGAGGCGTAATGCCATTGGTGAAGAGGTGGCCCGGCTCTTGGCAGCTGGGTTCATTGTTGAAGTTTTTCATCCTGAGTGGTTGGCTAACCTGGTGCTGGTGCTTAAGAAGAATGGCACTTGGCGTATGCGTGTGGATTACACGGACTTAAACAAGGCTTGTCCGGCTGATCCTTTTGCTCTCCCTCGTATTGATCAAATCATTGATGCTATGGCGGGATGTGAGCGTTTGAGTTTTTTGGATGCTTATTCTGGTTATCATCAGATCAAGATGGCAGTTAAGGACCAGAAGAAAACAACTTTTATCACTCCCTTTGGAGCCTTCTGCTATGTGTATATGCCTTTTGGGCTCAAGAGTGCCCAGGCGACTTACCAGCAATGTGTGCAGAATTGTCTTCACAATCAGATTGGGCGCAATGTTCATGCTTATGTAGATGATATTATGGTGAAATCCAGAGAAAAGGAAACCTTGATAGATGATTTGAGAGAGACCTTTGACAATCTCTGGGGTCTATAATATGATGCTTAACCCGGCCAAATGTGTCTTTGGTGTGCCAGCAGGCAAGCTTTTGGGGTTTCTGGTTTCTAACAGAGGCATTAAGGCTAACCCGGAGAAGATCAAGGCCATTACCTCTTTGGCAAAACCGGCATGCATCAATGATATTCAGCGTCTGGCGGGTCGTATTGCTGCTTTAAGCCGGTTCATAAGCCAGCTGGGTGAGAAGGCCATACCACTATATCAGATGATGAAGAAAACAGACGATTTCGTCTGGAGTGATGGTGCTAACGACGCGTTTGAAGCCTTGAAGAAATAGCTAGCTGAGCCGCTAGTCCTTGCAGCTCCTATTGATAAGGAGCCGTTGTTATTATATGTGGCTGCTAACGCCCTGGCTTTCAGTGTAGCTATTGTGGTGGAACGAAAGGAGATATGCAAGGAATATCCGGTTCAACGGCCAGTTTGTTATATCAGTGAGGTGCCCATTGAGTCCAAGCAGAGGTATCCACATTGGCAGAAGCTTATTTATGGGGTGTTCATGGCCAGCTAGAAGCTTAAGCAGTATTTTCTGGGTCATCCCATCATTGTGGTCAGTTCTGCTCCTTATATTCAAAACAAAGAAGCCACAGGGCGAGTAGCCAAGTGGGCCATTGAGCTTGGACCTCATGGTTTGAAGTACGTGCCTCGCACCGCTATCAAGTCTCAGGCACTTGTGGATTTCATCAATGACTGGACAGAACTGCAGATGCATGAAGAGAAGCCAGATAACACATATTGGACTATTCACTTTGATGGTTCTAGGCAATTGGAAGGCTCGGGGGCTGGAGTGGTTTTAGCTTCTCCTCGAGGTGACAAGTTTTGTTATGTTTTAAGGTTGACATTTCCCTATACTAACAATGCAGCTGAGTATGAAGCCTTGCTCCACCGTCTTCAGATGGCTAAGGAGATGAACTTAAGGTGGGTGCGATGTTTTGGCGACTCAGACTTGGTAGCCCAACAAGTCTCAGGCACATGGGATTCTAAAGACCCGCTCATGGCGGCTTATCAACCTGAGGTTGATGCTGTTGCTGGACACTTCAAGGGTTATCAAGTGGAACACATTGGTCGCAGGAAGAATGAGGCGACTTATGCCTTAAGCCGGCTAGGATCTCAGTGTAAGACGGTTCCACCTAACACCTTCCTGGATGTTCTTCATAACCCTTCTGTCAAATTGCCTACAGAGGAGGATCTGGCTATTCCTAACCTGGAGGCACAATTGGTGGCGGCTCTTCATGCTATCCCAGATTGGACAGTACCCAATTTGGCTTATATGACCCGGGGCGAGTTACCTGAGGATGAAACTTTAGCCAGGCAGATAACCCGGTGGTCTAAGTCAATGACAATTGCCAATGGCGAGTTACACCATCACAGTGTCACTTGGGCGTTTCAACATTGCGTCTCTCCTAAGGAAGGTCGTGAGATTCTTTGTGAGATTCATGTAGGGGACTATGGTCATCATGCCGGTTCAAAGTCCCTTGTGGCCAATGCTTTTCGTCATGGGTTTTATTGGCCGACAGCTCATGCTGATGCAGAAGATTTAGTTAGTAAATGTGACAGTTGTTAGAAATTATCATGGCGAGCTCATGTACCGGCTCAAGAATCGAGGATGATTCCCATCACTTGGCCGTTTGCAGTCTGGGAGCTCGATATGGTTGGGCCTTTTAAAAGGTCCAAGGATAAAAAGACCCACCTTTTGGTGGCGGTTGACAAATTCACAAAGTGGGTCGAGGCAGAGCTGGTCAGTAAGTGTGATGCGGCAACAGTGGTTCAATTCATCAAAAAGGTGATTTTTTGCTTTGGCTTTCCACACAACATTATAACTGATAATTGCACTAATCTGTCCAAAGGAGCTATGGAAGAATTTTTGTCAACGTGAGCATATCCGACTGGACGTCTCATCACTAGCTCACCCGCAAACCAATGGTCAAGCTGAACTAGCCAATCAAGAAATTTTGAGAGGCATCAAGCCTCGGCTTATGGTTCCTTTGCAGCGGACGCCGGGTTGTTGGGTGGAGGACTTACCTTCAGTTCTATGGAGTATCAATACTACCCCCAACAGGTCTATGGGTTACACGCCTTTCTTCATGGTTTATGGAGCAGATGCGGTTCTTCCTAGTGACATCCGTCACGACTCGCCCCGTGTGGCGGCTTACGTTGAAGCTGATAATGAACAAGCATGTCCGGATGCACTTGACCTTTTAGATGAAAAGCGTGACCTTGCGGTAGCCCGCTCGGTGATTTACCAACAAGACCTGCGCCGTTACCACAACCACCGGGTTAAGTCCAGTACCTTTCAAGAAGGTGATTTGCTGCTCTGGCTCATCCAGGATCAAACTGATGCGCACAAGTTATCCCCACCTTGGAAAGGGCCTTTTGTGGTCAGCAAGAACTTGAACAATGCGTCATACTACCTTATCGATATTCGAGAGCACAAAGACTCACGTAAATCAGAGGAGGAGACCCGCTGGCCGTGGAATATTGCTCATCTTCGGCCTTACTACACATGAGCCACCAGCTCTTATGATGTACATATTTTGACCATGTATATATTATGATGATTATAAATAAAGAAGGGCCTCTGTCATTTTTTTATCTTTAATAATGAGTCTTCTTCATCATAATTCAATGACCATTGGGGGCTGATCATATTCGAATCTAGCTTAACCCCTTTGGCACGGCTTCCTGATCGTATTCGAATCATAGCCATTGAAACATTTTGATCACTAGGGGGCTTGATCGTATTCGAATCATAGCTTAACCCCTTTTGATCCGACTCTGATCGTATTCAAATCAGAGTCGTTAAATGTTTAGACCATTGGGGGCTAATCGTATTCGAATCTAGCTTAACCCCTTTGGCACGACTTCCTGATCATATTCAAATCATAGCCGTCCAAACAATTTGATCATTTGGGGACTGGATCGTATTCGAATCATAGCTTAACCCCTTTTGGTCCGGCTCACTGATCATATTCGAATCAGAGTCATCAAAAGTCTCAAGGTCATTTGAGGGCTTCCTGTTCAAAGATAGGTGTCTTCACCAAAGAGAACATAGCTGTCGGTACCCTCTTGATCTGCGCAATGCCACAAACCACTTGGGGGCTTCCTGATCATATTCGAATCATAGCCATTAACCTTTTTTGTCCGGCTTACTGATCATATTCTAATCAGAAGCCTTGTGTATTTCTCTCTTTTGGGTTTAAGTTTTTGAAACAGTCTTCTGGGTTTTTCTTTTGATACTTTCTGGCTCCTATCTGAAGCATATATGTGGTTTCTAGTAACCCGGCTTGACTTTGGACAATAAGTCGCCAACATATGACAATAATACACATTTGAAAGTTTTGGCTTCTAAAGATTAGGTTATCACCCTTACTGCATAGGTCACATAAACCGGCAGTACAATTCAATATCACAGGTATGATATTGTTATTATAGTTATGTTTCAAGCTCTGGTTCATAGCATCCCTATCCATGACTACTTTTTACACATGGTTATATGTAAGATATTATGACCCGCCCTGCGGTAAGCCGCCAAGGGTTCTTGTGATCTATTTGTGTGCAGGATAATTCAAAATTTTCGTCTGCACCAGCCGCACATCACGATAAGCATAAAGAAGATATTTATCAAGTGGCAGCTTAACAATGTTAAGCATAACATAAACCGTGCACGATGGCACAACAGAGCAAAGTTATTGCTATCCTATTACATGACTCCACGAGTCCAAATGATTAACTGTTTTTCTAGGTCACAAATATGAACCGCCCTGCGGATCAATCTTCCTGCCTCTACTAGTCTGAGGCTTCTGGATCATCCCTCTCCGTGTCTTTGTGCTGTTCTATTTCCTGGAAGGCGGGCGATGACCAGTCAATGCCACTTAAAGCTTGAAATTCAGCCTCATCATCAATAAGCTCTTCTGGGTTAACTTTAGGAGCGAGAGTGTGCTTACAGATTGGGGGTATCGGATCTTGCACTTTATAAGACGGTGTTGGCATTTTCTGATTCTCCAAATCATAAGCCTGCTGATATTGGGACAGATTGGTTTCACTGGCAATTAGGCTAGCCAGGGGACGGATGTCCTTCACACAGGAGGCAAAGTCCTTCTTGTTAAACGGGGTGCCGTCTTCTTTTAAGCTTAGGTACCCGGTTGATATATCAGCCAGGTCTAGCTCTGGTAGCGAAGCTTTGGCCCGGCTTAAAGCTATTACAGCTCCGACTCTTGCACATGATCTCTTCATCTCACTAAACCTACGAGGCAGCACAAAAAGCTTCCTCGGCACGTCAACTAAAAGTGTCGGTGCTTGGTTTGATGGAGAAATTGTGGCCAGTGCATGCTGCGCCCCAATATAAAGCTGTTCCACCAGCGTGTAAACCGCCTTCAGCTTCACAACCATGTCTTGGTTGAGATTGGTGCTCCTGGGTCCTGCATAATAGTCATGGATGAGTTATAGGCAGTTCATATGATCAAGAAGGATATTCAATGTTTGACACTCATAAGGCAACTTACCAAAGATAGTTGAGACCATTTGAGACACATGGCATTTTAAGCCAGACAATTCAGTTGTCACCTCTTCAAGAGCCGCCTCTGCTTTTTCAGCTCGTTGGGTCAAGGCAATCTTTTCTACAGCCCAGACATTTTTCTCGGATTCAAAGCCGGCCTTCAGTTTTTCTAATTCAGACACGCTAAATTCAAACTTTGAGTTTGCCTTCTGGGTCTCAGCTTCTTGCACCTCCAGACGAGTCTTCAAGTCAGACAGCTCTGATTGAAGTTGAGCAGTGGTGGTCTATTCATACATCGGATCAAAATCATAAATCGATATCAGTTCAAAATATTAAGTCCCAAGCCTTTTGCAAGCAACAACACTTGGCACTTGGGGGCTAATGTCTGCAGAAAGCTTATTTATGTGGCGGTTTATGTGAATAAGTCCCAAGCACTTTGCAAGCAAGAGTACTTGGCACTTAGGGACTAATGCATATTGCTGCTGAAAATTACACAAGTAAGTATTGTCTTCTACACAAGAATATAAAGGACCGGCTCATTCATGCAGATTAAACTAGCCCTTGGGACTACGGATTAAGTTGGATTTTTAAGGGGTTTTATCAAAAGATATTACTCATGCTCATGGTTCATCTAAGTCTACAACATATTCATCATAAACAGTAGACTTGGGGGCTGGCATAGTAGGCACAACTCAATAAAGGAAGGGTTCATACCTCAAACTTTTGGTGCATTTGTTTCACCATGTCAACTTCAAGATCACGGCTGCTGTGTACTTGGCTGAGATAACCAGAAAACACCTCGCTAATACTCAATTGGGAGTAGTCAGCAACATCAAATCTGACTTTACGTCGTTCAATGTGCTCCTCCTTGGCAGAGTGCTTGGCCAGCACAGTGGGCCTTCCTGGTTCTCTAAAGCCGGTGGCAGTGATCACCACATCCTCGTCATGAGTGTCAGCCGTCTTCACTGTACTAGAGACTTCAGGATTTAAAGGCTCATCAATGGTTCGCTCCATAGGGGGGTCATAAGTTACTGGCGGGTCATCAAGAACCGACTCAGTAGATTGAGGGATGGAGATTTCAGGAGCTGGGGTCTGCTGCTCCGGCTTATTTATCTTTGCCCTCTTGCTGGGCTTGGCTTTTCCACTACATAAAACATGAAGTCAGTATAAGCAAAAAAAAGGATCCTAATGAGTAAATGATAAGTAAATCGCCATTACCCAGGAGTGGTCTTGAAAGTCGGCATGTTGGATTGAATTGAATCACCAGAAGAGAAATGAGATGTATCCTGATAGTTTGAGTCGGAAGAGTTGAGGGGCTGACGAGTAAGACCCGCCAAAGGATAAAAAGAGTTTAAGTCAGGATTGACCTCATTTCGACGCTTCCTTGGCGTATTTGGTAAGACGGAGGATAGTTCTGCGTCCTTGCTGGTCCGGGTCTGTCGCCAGCTCTCATGCTGCTGTTGCTTGAAAAGAAAGTGAGGATCCAGATGAGCTAAGGCATGAGAAAATCTTACTTTCTGGGTTACTCTTCGGATTTTTTGTCTTGGCAAAGGCTCGGAGTTGAAGGAAATAATAGTTACCTCTTCTTCAACCGCCTGACTCGTTCCTGTATCATCCTGATGATAATCAGGGTCAATAAGATAGTTGAAAAAAGAGCCAAGAGAATCAAGGGCTACCTCCGACTCAGAGGTGTTGTCCAGTTGAAGCAAATCGGAAGCACTGGATTTCTTCCCTCTCTTCTTGGTGGCCTACTTGGCAGCTTTCTTAGCCTTCCTGGCTCTCTTGGCAGCTTCATGATCGTACTCTTTCTTCCAGAAATCATCATCAGCCTGTGTTAATCATCAACAATGAGTCAAAACAAAGTATTCAAGGATGAAGGAAAAATAAATGATTTGGCGGCTTACCGCTGGTGCCGGGTTAGACTTGCAGAAAGGGCTGAGACCCGCCTTGCTACAGTCTACCAGAATTTCATGTAAAATAGACTTTGTCATCTCATTGATGGCATCGTCAGTTAAATCTTCAGAGTTGTGGTGCAGAGGATCTTTTTTGGCGCCACTATAATCCCACATTAATATCGGCGACTCAGTGGAATGACCCGTGATGTCTACTACACAACCTTCTTCTTGTAGACGTTGTTGGGCCTCCAAGAGCAGAGGTTTGTAGGACAGTAGCAAATTTCCCTCAAGTGGATGACCTAACATTTATCAATCCGTGGGAGGCATAGGATGAAGATGGTCTCTCTCAAACAACCCTGCAACCAAATAACAAAGAGTCTCTTGTGTCCCCAACACACCCAATACAATGGTAGTATAGGTGCACTAGTTAGGCGAAGAGATGGTGATACAAGTGCAATATGGATGGTAGATAAAGGTATTTGTAATCTGAAATTATAAAAACAGCAAGGTAACTAATGATAAAAGTGAGTGTAAACGGTATTGCAATGGTAGGAAACAAGGCCTAAGGTTCATACTTTCACTAGTGCAAGTTCTCTCAACAATAATAACATAGATACATCATATAACAATCCCTCAACATGCAACAAAGAGTCACTCCAAAGCCACTAATAGCGGAGAACAAACGAAGAGATTATGGTAGGGTACGAAACCACCTCAAAGTTATCCTTTCCGTTCTATCTATTAAAGAGACCGTAGTAAAATAACATGAAGCTATTCTTTCCGTTCAATCTATCATAGAGTTCATACTAGAATAACACCTTAAGACACAAATCAACAAAAACCCTAATGTCACCTAGATACTCCATTGTCACCTCAAGTATCCGTGGGCATGATTATATGATATGCATCACACAATCTCAGATTCATCTATTCAACCAACACAAAGTAATTCAAAGAGTGCCCCAAAGTTTCTACCGGCGAGTCAAGACGAAAACGTGTGACAACCCCTATGCATAGATTCCCAAGGTCACGAAACCCGCAAGTTGATCACCAAAACATAAATCAAGTGGATCACGTGAATATCCCATTGTCACCACAGATAAGCACGACAAGACATACATCAAGTGTTCTTAAATCCTTAAAGACTCAATCCGATAAGATAACTTCAAAGGGAAAACTCAATCCATTACAAGAGAGTAGAGGGGGAGAAACATCATAAGATCCAACTATAATAGCAAAGCTCGCGATAAATCAAGATCGTGTCAAATCAAGAACACGAGAGAGAGAGAGATAAAACACATAGCTACTGGTACATACCTCAGCCCCGAGGGTGAACTACTCCCTCCTCGTCATGGATAGCGCTGGGATGATGAAGATGGCCACCGATGAGGGATCCCCCTCCGGCAGGGTGCCGGAACGGGCTCCCGAGAGGTTTTTGGTGGCTACAGAGGCTTGCGGTGGCGGAACTCCCGATCTATCTTCTCTGTCGATGTTTTTAGGGTATAT
>NC_041381.1:559377532-559443483 GCF_002162155.2 Triticum dicoccoides
GAAAGAAGTCGGTCGGGGGGGGGGGGTGGGGTGCTTGAGGGGCCCAGGAGATAGGGGGCGCGCCCAGGAGGGGGGTGCCCTCCTGTCTCCTGGCCTCCTCGATGCTCTTCTGACGTGAACTCCAAGTCTCCCGGATCATATTCTTCCCAAAAATCACGCTCCCGAAGGTTTCATTTCATTTGGACTCCGTTTGATATCCCTTTTCTTTGAAACACTGAAACAGGCAATAAAACAACAATATGGGCTGGGCGTCCAGTTAATAAGTTAGTACCAAAAGTAATATAAAAGTGTATAATAAAGCCCGCAATCATTCAAAACAGATAATAAAATAGCATGAATGCTTCATAAATTATAGATACGTTGGAGACGTATCAACATCCCCAAGCTTAATTCCTGCTCGTCCTCGAGTAGGTAAATGATAAAAGAAAGAATTTATGAAGTATGAATGCTAGCAGGTGCACAAGTTTGATCAATGATAATTTCAATCACCTTTTCTAGTATGATTATATGTCATAACATTAGTTCATCTCATAAAACTTTTCATGATAAAGTAACAAGCTATTCACATGTCAAAGCATAGACCATAAAATTTATTGAAAACTAGCAAACTTCATTCTTAGTCATCAAACAATTGCAATTCATCTTATTTTTAGGAAGGGTCTATGTCAGAGCTTTGATTTAGCAAACTCCACATACTCAACTATCATATAGTCTTATACAATTGCTAACACTCACGCAATACTTGTGGTCATGGAGTTTTAATCACACACAGAGAAAGATAGGTGCTTATAGTGTTGCCTCCAAACGTATTCACCTTTGGGTGATGTCAACAACAATAGTTCATGCTAACTTACATTCTATTGGATATATATATATATATCAGGATCACTTTTTTTGCAACACAAAGTACTTGCCAAAGGATAAAATGAAAAAGGGAAAGCTGAAGATCACCTTGACTCTTGCATAAAGTAAAAGACATAAAGTAAAAGATAGGCCCTTCGCAGAGGGAAGCAGAGGTTGTCATGCGATTTTAGGGTTGGATACACAAAATCTTAATGCGAAAGAACGTCACTTTATATTGCCCCTTGTATATGGACCTTTATTATGCTGCCCGTCGCTTTTATTACTTCCATAACAAGATCGTACACAGCTTATTTTCTCCGCACTAATAAGTCATGCATATTTAGAGAGCAATTTTTATTGCTTGCACCGATGACAACTTACTTGAAGGATCTTACTCAATCCATAGGTAGGTATGATGGACTCTCATGGCAAAAACTGGGTTTAAGGATATTTGGAAGCACAAGTAGTATCTCTACTTGGTGCATGAGGGGGAAAGGCAAGCTCAACATGTTTGAATGATCCATGACAATATACTTTAACTAAGATGTGAGAAAACATAACCCATTACGTTGTCTTCATTGTCTAACATCAACTCTTTAGCATATCATACTTAATAAGTGCTCACAATTATAAAAGATATCCAAGATAGTATATTTATATGTGAAATCTCTCTTCCTTCAATATTCTTTCATGAATTGTTCAAATGACCAATACAATGCTTGCTAACCTTCAATAAATTTATAACCTCAACTTCTTAGATGTGAAGTCATTACTCCCCATGGGATAAGCAAATGAAACATATATAATTTCAGATTTATGACATTCAACTCATTCAACCATTTACTCATAGGATATAAGTGAAGCACACGAGTAAATGACAAACTACTCCAAAAAGATATAAGTGAAGATCAACAAGTAGTTAAATAATTATGTAACTATGTGAAGACTCTCTCTCATTAAAGAATTTCCGATCTTGGTATTTTATTCAAATAGCAAGCAAAACAAAACAAAATGACATTTCAAAGATAGCACAACTCATGTGAAGAAGCAAAAACTTAGGTTCAACCGATGCTAACCAATAATTGTTAAAGAAGAAAGGTGGGATGCCTACCGGGGCATCCCCAAGCTTAGATGCTTGAGACTTATTGGAATTTTATCTTGAGGTGCCTTGGGCATCCCCAAGCTTGAGTTTTTGTGTCTCCTTAATTCCTCTCATATCACGGTTTTCCTAAATCTCAAAAACTTCATCCACACAAAACTCAACAAGAACTCGTGAGATAAGTTAGTATAAAAAAATGCAAAAACCTTATCATTTTCTACTGTAACAAATCACTAAAATTATTATTCAACATTGCATACTAAATGTCTCTGCATATTTAATACTCCTATCCTCAAATAGAATCATTAAACAAGCAAACATATGCAAACAATGCAAACATAACAGCAATCTGCCAAAACAGTATAGTCTGTAAAGAATGCAAGATTCATCATACTTCCCGAACTCCAAAAATTATAAGAAAAATACTACGCTGTATAAGATTTACCATGTATCAATATGAAAAAAGATTCAACATTATATCATTCTCTGACTTTTCTAGGAAATGTTTGCAACAGCGGTAAACTTTCTGTTTTGAAACAGCAACATGTATACTTGCAAAATAAGCATGGTAACGGCTATCCTTGAAATTTTTCTTGAAAATATAGATTCAAAACATTATTCTAAATAACAGCAAGCAAATAATAACAAAATATAATGACGCTCCAAGCAAAACACATATCATGTGGTAAATAAAAATATAGCTCCAAGTAAACTTACTGATGAATGAAGACGAAAGAGGGGATGCCTTCCGGGGCATCCCCAAGCTTAGGCTCTTGGTTGTCCTTGAATATTACCTTGGGGTGCCTTGGGAATCCCCAAGCTTAGGCTCTTTCCACTCCTTATTCCATAGTACATCGAATCTTTACCCAAAACTTGAAATCTTCACAACACAAAACTCAAAACAAAACTCGTAAGCTCCGTTAGTATAAGAAAATAAATCACCACTTAGGTACTGTTGTGAACTCATTATAAATTTATATCGGTGTAATATCTACTGTATTCCAACTTCTCTATGGTTCATACCCTCTGATACTACTCACAGATTCATCAAAATAAGCAAACAACACATAGAAAACAGAATCTGTCAAAAACAGAACAGTCTGTAGTAATCTGTATCAAACGTATACTTATGGAACTCTAAAAATTCTGAAATAAATTTGTGGACCTGAGGAATTTGTCTATTAATCATCTGCAAAAATAATCAACCTAAAACCACTCTCCAGTAAAAACTGGTAGCTAATCTCGTGAGCGCTAAAGTTTCTGTTTTTTTACAGCATGATCATAAAGACTTCACCCAAGTCTTCCCAAAGGTTCTACTTGGCACAAACACTAATTAAAACATGAAACCACATCTAACCAGAGGCTAGATGAATTATTTATTACTAAACAGTAACAAAAAGCAAGGAACAAAAATAACATTGGGTTGCCTCCCAACAAGCGCTATCGTTTAACGCCCCTAGCTAGGCATGATGATTTCAATGATGCTCACATAAAAGATAAGAATTGAAACATAAAGAGAGCATCATGAAGAATATGACTAGAACATTTAAGTCTAACCCACTTCCTATGAATAGGGATTTTGTGAGCAAACAACTTATGGGAACAATAATCAACTAGCATAGGAAGGTAAAACAGGCATAACTTTAAAACTTTAAGCACATAGAGAGGAAACTTGACATTATGGCAATTCCTACAAGCATATATTCCTCCCTCATAATAATTTTCAGTAGCATAATGAATGAATTCAACAATATAACAATCACATAAAACATTATTTTCATGATCTACAAGCATAGAATTTTTATTACTCTCCACATAAGCAAATTTCTTCTCATGAATAATAGTGGGAGCAAACTCAATAAAATAACTATCATGTGAGGCATAATCCAAATGAAAACTAAAATCATGATGAAAAGTTTCATGGTTATCATTATTCTTTATAGCATACAAGTCATCACAATAATCATCATAGATAGCAACTTTGTTCTCATAATCAATTGGAACCTCTTCCGAAATAGTGGAATCGTCACTAAATAAAGTTGGCACTCTTCCAAATCCACTTTCATATTCATCACAATAAGATTCAATATCCTCCAAAATAGTGGGATCAATACTACCTAAAGTTGACACTCTTCCAAACCCACTTTCATCAATATAATCATCATAAATAGGAGGAATGCTTTCATCATCATAAATATTCTCATCAAAACTTGGGGGACAAAAAATATCATATTCATCAAACATAGCATCCCAAGCTTGTGGCTTTGCATATCATTAGCATCATTGGTATTCAAAGAATTCATACTAACAACATTGCAATCATGCTCATCATACAAAGATTTAGTGTAAAACATTTTATAGATTTCTTCTTCTAGCACTTGATCACAATTTTCTTTTCCATCATTCTCACGAAAGATATTAAAAAGATGAAGCGTATGAGACAAACTCAATTCCATTTTTTTGTAGTTTTATTTTATAGACTAAACTAGTGATAAAACAAGAAACTAAAAGATTCGATTGCAAGATCTAAAGATATACCTTCAAGAACTCACCTCCCCGGCAACGGCGCCAGAAAAGAGCTTGATGTCTACTACACAACGTTCTTCTTGTAGACATTGTTGGGCCTCCAAGTGTAGAGGTTTGTAGGATAGTAGCAAATTTCCCTCAAGTGGATGATCTAAGGTTTATCAATCCATGGGAGGCGTAGGATGAATATGGTCTCTCTCAAACAACCCTGCAACCAAATAACAAAGAGTCTCTTGTGTCCCCAACACACCCAATACAATGGTAAATTGTATAGGTGCACTAGTTCGCCGAAGAGATGGTGATACAAATGCAATATGGATGGTAGATAAAGGTATTTGTAATCTGAAATTATAAAAACAGCAAGGTAACTAATGATAAAAGTGAGCATAAACGGTATTGCAATGGTAGGAAACAAGGCCTAAGGTTCATACTTTCACTAGTGCAAGTTCTCTCAACAATAATAACATAGATAGATCATATAACAATCCCTCAACATGCAACAAAGAGTCACTCCAAAGCCACTAACAGCGGAGAACAAACAAAGAGATTATGGTAGGGTACGAAACCACCTCAAAGTTATCCTTTCTGTTCTATCTATTCAAGAGTCTGTAGTAAAATAACATGAAGCTATTCTTTCCGTTCAATCTATCATAGAGTTCATACTAGAATAACACCTTAAGACACAAATCAACCAAAACCCTAATGTCACCTAGATACTCCATTTTTACCTCAAGTATCCATGGGCATGATTATACAATATGCATCACACAATCTCAGATTCATCTATTCAACCAACACAAAGTACTTCAAAGAGTGCCCCAAAGTTTCTATCGGAGAGTCAAGAAAAAAACGTGTGCCAACCGCTATGCATAGATTCCCAAGGTCACGGAACCCGCAAGTTGATCACCAAAACATACATCAAGTGGATCACGTGAATATCCCATTGTCACCACAGATAAGCATGGCAAGACATACATCAAGTGTTCTTAAATCCTTAAAGACTCAATCCGATAAGATAACTTCAAAGGGAAAACTCAATCCATTACAAGAGAGTAGAGGGGGAGAAACATCATAAGATCCAACTATAATAGCAAAGCTCGCGATACATCAAGATTGTGCCAAATCAAGAACACGAGAGAGAGAGATCAAACACATAGCTACTGGTACATACCCTCAGCCCCGAGGGTGAACTACTCCCTCGTCGTCATGGATAGCACTAGGATGATGAAGATGGCTACCGATGAGGGATCCCCCCTCCGGTAGGGTGCCGGAACGGGCTCCCGAGAGGTTTTTGGTGGCTACAGAAGCTTGCGGTGGCGGAACTCCCGATCTATCTTCTCTGTCGATGTTTTTAGGGTATATAGGATTATATAGGTGAAAGAAGTCGGCCGGGGGGTGATCGAGGGGCCCAGGAGAGAGGGGGCGCCCCCGGGGGTGCCCTCCTATCTCCTGGCCTCCTCGAGGCTCTTCTGACATGAACTCCAAGTCTCACGGATCATATTCTTCCCAAAAATCATGCGCCCGAAGGTTTCATTCCATTTGGACTCCGTTTGATATTCCTTTTTTTCGAAACACTAAAACAAGCAATAAAACAGCAATATGGGCTGGGCCTCCGGTTAATAGGTTAGTCCCAAAAGTAATATAAAAGTGTATAATAAAGACCATAACCATTCAAAATAGATAATAAAATAGCATGAGTGCTTCATAAATTATAGATATGTTGGAGACGTATCAACCCGCCATGAAACCCAACATCTAACTAAGTCAATGCTAGTTAGGCCGTTTCCCAACAGAGCTTTGACTTTGGCAAAGGTAGGGGCAAGTTTCTTGCATGCAGCAGCTGACAGTTTTTTAGGAAGAGGATGATTTGATTCGAGGCGCAGGGCGCGAAAGCCGGGCAGCCGGCTCTCGTCAGTTGGAGAGGTGTCCTTGCAATAGAACCAGGTCTGATTCCAGTCCTTGGGGTGACTTGGCAGACGGGCGTAAGGGAAGATAACATACCTCCTGTGCTGAATAGAGATTCCACCTAGCTCTAGACTGGATCCGTTTGAGTACTCATTCTGGCGGTTTAAGTAGAAGCACTCCCTGAATAAATCCACAGTGGGCTCCTCTTGAAGGTACACTTCGCAGAACACTTGGAAGTTGTAGATATTCAACACGGAATTGGGTCCGATGTCTTGTGGATGAAGGTTGAAAAAATGCAGAATGTCTCTGAAGAACTTAGAGCCGGGTGTTGAGAAGCCCCGGTTCATATGATCCGTCAAAACGATGACTTTGCCTTCCTTTGGCTGTGGCTTCTCTTCTTTCGGTTTGGGGGCGCGGTAAGACATGACAGATTTCCTCGTCATATAACCGGTCTTCACAAAGTCTTGAAGAGTGTTCTCCATGACAATGGAAGGAACCCAGTTACATGAAGTAGTTGTTTTGGGCGGCATTATGAACAAGGAAGCCTAAAAGGAAAAAGAGCAAATTTGTCGGTTCAAAATTAAGCAGGACGAAAAGTATTACAACACATATTCAAAATGGCGGCTTAAAAGGGGACTAATGGTATATGACTAGCTACAACGGGTTATATAAGCTGCCATGAGCATTTTTATGTCTATCAGAAGAAAAATCTATTGAGCATTGAATTTAACTACAGCCGGTGACATGAGCCGCCATGACTAAGTGGATCTATCAAAATGCAGTTTTTGGATAAGTACCGTACAAAGAGGTTTCACAGATTGTAGCTATTATTTTGGATCAGCGGCAGTTCAGAAAAAGGAAATAAACTAAGACCTAAAACAAGTGCAGGGGAGTTCATAAGCTCTAATGAGATCTATTTTCAAAAGAAAAGGGCTCCATTGGTATTGGAGATAAAGGCAAAAACTACCACCGCATGAGTTCTATGCTGTTTTTAGATCTAAAGGTGCTACGGTGGAAGAACTATGAAGAAACTACAAAGAACACGACGAACAGTCGGAACCCTAATACGATCTGACGGGCTGGAGGAGAAGCACTTACAGGTGCAGATTCGACTATGGTGGAGCGTCGACATACTCTGATCCGACATAGGTTGATGCAGCAGCCAAGGTTGAGGAGGATGAGGTGCTTTGCGGCGGCGATGGAGCTCGAGCGGTAGAGGGTCGTGAGAGGAAGAAGACGATGGAAAGGAGGAGAATGAGAAGAAGACCAGTCGTGGCTATTTATAAGGAGAGGGCCAATAAGTGGACACAAAAAACGAGGAGGTCAAAACATGGTTATCCAGCTACCCAAGCGCCTCTATTTTCGGGAAGGTCATTAAGATAAAGATCCATTGAGATATGATTGGATATTGTGTGAGTTAATTGCAGGTGACGTCATCGCGGGTTATCGCAAATCTAGAAGATGATGTCATGGCAGGTTACGAGTTCTCTCACCGATGAAGAAGATAAGATTTTTTCTAAGTATTGAAGATTGACATGAACTAGTTCAAATTAATCTGGGGCCTAATGTTGGGGATATAACTATTAGGTATGACCCGCCCAGGAGGGGCTGGGTTATACCTATGGCGATTCATCATATGAATCCCACGAAGACATTGTAGTTATTATTTATTTCCTTATATCATGATGAATGTTTATTATTCATGCTAGAATTGTATTAACTGGAAACATAATACATGTGTGAATACATAGACAAACTAAGTGTCACTAGTATGCCTCTACTTGACTAGCTCGTTTATCAAAGATGGTTATGTTTCCTAGCCATGTACAAAAGAGTTGTCATTTGATTAACGGGATCACATCATTAGGATAATGATGTGATTGACTTGACCCATTTCGTTAGCTTAGCACTTGATCGTTTAGTATGTTGCTATTGCTTTCTTCATGACGTATACATGTTCCTATGGCTATGAGATTATGCAACTCCCGTTTATCGGAAGAACACTTTGTGTGCTACCAAACATCACAACGTAACTGGGTGATTATAAAGGAGCTCTACAGGTGTCTCCGAAGGTACATGTTGAGTTGGCGTATTTCAAGATTAGGATTTGTCACTCCGATTGTCGGAGAGGTATCTCTGGGCCCTCTCGGTAATGCACATCACTATAAGCCTTGCAAGCAATGTGATTAATGAGTTAGTTGCGGGATGATGCATTACATAACGAGTAAAGAGACTTGCCGGTAACGAGATTGAACTAGGTATTGAGATACCGACGATCGAATCTCGGGCAAGTAACATACCGATGACAAAGGGAACAACGTATGTTGTTATGCATTTTGACCGATAAAATATCTTCGTAGAATATCTGGGAGCCAATATGAGAATCTAGGTTCCGCTATTGGTTATTGACGGGAAACGTGTCTCGGTCATGTCTACATTGTTCTCGAACCCGTAGGGTTCGCACGCTTAAAGTTAGATGACAGTTATATTATGAGTTTATATGTTTTGATGTACCGAAGGTAGTTCGGAGTCCCGATTGTGATCACAGACATGACGAGGAGTCTCGAAATGGTCGAGACATGAAGATTGATATATTGGACGACTATATTCGGACACCGGAATAGTTCCGGGGGTTATCGGATATATACCGGAGTACCGGGGGGTTACCGGAACCCCCCGGGGGGTTAATGGGCCTCATGGGCCCAAAGTGGAGAAGGGGAGGGGCGGCCAGGGCAGGCCGCGCGCCCCCTCCCCCTCTAGTCCGAATAGGACAAGGAGGGGGGCTCCCCCCTTTCCTTCCTCCCCTCTCTCCCTTCCTTTCCCCTCTCCTACTTGGACAAGGAAAGGAGGGAGTCCTACTCCCGGTGGGAGTAGGACTCCTCCTGGCGCGCCCCCTTCTGGCCGGCTGCCCCCTCCCCCTTGCTCCTTTATATACGGGGGCAGGGGGCACCTCTAGACACAACAGTTGATCATTGATCTCTTAACCGTGTGCGGTGCCCCCCTCCACCATAATCCACCTCGATAATATCGTAGCAGTGCTTAGGCAAAGCCCTGCATCGGTAGAACATTATCGTTGTCACCACGACGTCATGCTGACGGAACTCTCCCTCGACACTCGGCTGGATCGGAGTTCGAGGGACGTCATCGAGCTGTACGTGTGCAAGAACTCGGAGGTGTCATGTTTTCGGTGCTTGATCGGTCGGGCCGTGAAGACGTACGAGTACATCAACCGCGTTGTGCTAACGCTTCCGCTTACGGTCTACGAGGGTACGTGGACACACTCTCCCCTGTCGTTGCTATGCATCACAATGATCTTGCGTGTGCGTAGGAAAATTTTGAAATTACTACGTTTCCCAACAGTGGCATCTGAGCCTAGGATTTATGCGTTGATGTGATATGCACGAGTAGAACACAAGTGAGTTGTGGGCAATACAAGTCATACTGCTTACCAGCATGTCATACTTTGGTTTGGCGGTATTGTTGGATGAAGCGGCCCGGACCGACATTACGCGTATGCTTATGCGAGACTGGTTCTACCGATGTGCTTTGCACACAGGTGGCTGGCAGGTGTCAGTTTCTCCAACTTTAGTTGAACCGAGTGTGGCTACGCCCGGTCCTTGAGAAGGTTAAAACAACACTAACTTGACGAACTATCATTGTGGTTTTGATGCGTAGGTAAGAATGGTTCTTGCTCAGCCCATATCAGCCACGTAAAACTTGCAACAACAAAGTAGAGGACATCTAACTTGTTTTTGCAGGGCATGTTGTGATGTGATATGGTCAAGACGTGATGCTATATTTTATTGTATGAGATGATCATGTTTTGTAACCAAGTTATCGGTAACTGGCAGGAGCCATATGGTTGTCGCTTTATTGTATGCAATGCAATCGCCCTGTAATTGCTTTACTTTATCACGAAGCGGTAGCGATAGTCGTAGAAGCAATAGGTAACGAAATGACAACGATGCTACAATGGAGATCAAGGTGTCGCGCCGGTGATGATGGTGATCATGATGGTGCTTCGAAGATGGAGATCACAAGCACAAGATGATGATGGCCATATCATATCACTTATATTGATTGCATGTGATGTTTATCCTTTATGCATCTTATTTTGCTTTGATTGACGGTAGCATTATAAGATGATCTCTCACTAAATTTCAAGGTATAAGTGTTCTCCCTGAGTATGCACCGTTGCAAAAGTTCTTCGTGCTGAAACACCACGTGATGATCGGGTGTGATAGGCTCTATGTTCAAATACAACGGGTGCAAAACAGTTGCACACGCGGAATACTCAGGTTAAACTTGACGAGCCTAGCATATACAGATATGGCGTCGGAACACTGAGACCGAAAGGTCGAGCATGAATCATATAGTAGATATGATCAACATAGTGATGTTCACTAGAAAACTACTCCATCTCACGTGATGATCGGACATGGTTTAGTTGATTCGGATCACGTGATCGCTTAGATGATTAGAGGGATGTCTATCTAAGTGGGAGTTCTTAAGTAATATGATTAATTGAACTTTAATTTATCATGAACTTAGTCCTGGTAGTATTTTGCAAATTATGTTGTAGATCAATAGCTCGTGTTGTTGCTTCCCTATGTTTTTATATGTGTTCCTAGAGAAAACTAAGTTGAAAGATGTTAGTAGCAATGATGCAAACTTGGTCCGTGATCTGAGGTTTATCCTCATTGCTGCACAGAAGAATTATGTCCTTGATGCACCGCTAGGTGACAGACCTATTGCAGGAGCAGATGCAGACGTTATGAACGTTTGGCTAGCTCAATATGATGACTACTTGATAGTTTTGTGCACCATGCTTTATGGCTTAGAACCAGGACTACAAAAACGTTTTTGAAACGTCACGGAACATATGAGATGTTCTATGAGATGAAATTGATATTTCAGACTCATGCCCGTGTCAAGAGGTATGAGACCTCTGACAAATACTTCGCCTAAAAGATGGAGGAGAATTGCTCAACTAATGAGCAAGTGCTTAGATTGTCTGAGTACTACAATCGCTTCAATCAAGTGGGAGTTAATCTTCCAGATAAGATAGTGATTGACAGAGTTCTCTAGTCACCATCACTAAGTTACTAGAACTTCGTAATGAACTATAGAATGCAAGGGATGACGAAAACGATTCCCGAGCTCTTCGTGATGCTGAAATCAACAAAGGTAGAAATCAAGAAAAAGCATCAAGTGTTGATGATTAAACAAGATCACTAGTTTCAACAAAAGGGCAAAGGAAAAGAAAGGGAACTTCATGTAGAATGGCAAGCAAGTTGTCACTCCCGTGAAGAAGCCCAAAGCTGGACCAAAGCCTGAAACTAAGTACTTCTATTGCAAAGGAAATGGTCACTGGAAGCGGAAATGCCCTGAATATTTGGTGGATAAGAAGGATGGAAAAGTGAACAAGGGTATATTTGATATACAGGTTATTGATGTGTACCTTACTAGTGTTTGTAGTAGCCCCTGAGTATTTGATACTTGTTCGGTTGCTAAGATTAGTAAGTCGAAACAGGAGTTACAGAATAAACAGAAACTAGTCGAGGCTGAAGTGACGATGTGTGTTGGAAGTGGTTCCAAGCTTGATATGATCATCATCGCACACTCCCTATACTTTCGGGATTAGTGTTGAACCTAAATAATTGTTATTTGGCGTTTGCGTTGAGCATGAATATGATTTGATCATGTTTATTGGAATATGGTTATTCATTTAAAATCAGAGAATAATTGTTGTTCTGTTTACATGAATAAAACCTTCGATGGTCATACACCCAATGAAAATAGTTTGTTGGATCTCGATCGTAGTGATACACATATTCATAATATTGATGCCAAAAGATGCAAAGTTGATAATGATAGTGCAACTTATATGTGGCACTGCCGTTTGGGTCATATCGGTGTAATGCGCATGAAGAAACTCCATAAAGATGGATTTTTGGAATCACTTGATTATGAATCATTTGATGCTTGCGAACCGTGCCTTATGGGCGAGATGACTAAAACTTCGTTCTCCGGAACAATGGAACGAGCTAGTGACTTATTGGAAATAATACATACCGATGTATGCGGTCCAATGAGTGTTGATGCTCATGGCGGGTATCGTTATTTTCTGACCTTCACAAGATGATTTGAGCAGATATGAGTATATCTACTTAATGAAACACAAGTCTGAAACATTTGAAAAGTTCAAAGAATTTCAAAGTGAAGTAGAAAATCATCATAACAAGAAAATAAAATTTTCTGCGATTTGATCGCAGAGACAAATATTTAAGTTACGAGTTTGGTTTTCAATTAAAATAATGTGGAATAGTTTCACAAACTCATGGCACCTGGAACACCACAGCTTAATGGTGTGTCTGAACAGCAAAACCGCACTTTATTTGATATGGTGCGATCAATGATGTCTCTTACCGATTTACCAATATCGTTTTGGGGTTATGCATTAGAGATAGCTGCATTCACGTTTAAATAGGGCACCATCAAAATCCGTTGAGACGACGCCTTATGAACTGTGGTTTGGCAAGAAACCAAAGTTGCCGTTTCTTAAAGTTTGGGGCTGCGATGCTTATGTGAAAAAGTTTCAACCTGATAAGCTCGAACCCAAATCAGAGAAGTGCATCTTCATAGAATACCCAAAGGTAACTATTGGGTACACCTTCTATCACAGATCCGAAGGCAAGTTATTCGTTGCTAAGATGGACCCTTTCTAGAGAAGGAGTTTCTCTCAAAAGAAGTGAGTGGGAGGAAAGTAGATCTTGATAAGGTAATTGTACGTTCTCCTGAATTGGAAAGTAGTTCATCACACAAATCAGTTCCAGTGATTCCTACACCGATTAGTGAGGAAGCTAATGATATTGATCATGAAACTATAGATCAAGTTACTACCGAACCTCGTAGGTCAACCAGAGTAAGATCTGCACCAGAGTGGTACGGTAATCCTATTATGAAGTCATGTTACTAGACCATGATGAACCTACGAACTATGAGGAAGCGATGATGAGCCCAGATTCCGCGAAATGGCTTGAGGCCATGAAATCTGAGATAGGATCCATGTATGAGAACAAAGTATGGACTTTGGTGGACTTGCCCGATGATCGGCAAGCCATAGAAAATAAATGGATCTTCAAGAGGAAGACAAATGCTGATAGTAGTATTACTATCTACAAAGCTCGACTTGTCGCAGAAGGTTTTTTGACAAGTTCAAGGTGTTGAATACAATGAGATTTTCTCACTCGTATCAATGCTTAAGTCTGTCCGAATCATGTTAGCAATTGCCGCATTTTATGATTATGAAATATGGCAAATGGAAGTCAAAACTGCATTCCTGAATGGATTTCTAGAAGAAGAGTAGTATATGATGCAACCAGAAGGTTTTGTCGATCCAAAAGGTGCTAACGAAATGTGCAAGCTCCAGCGATCCATCAATGGACTGGTGCAAGCATCTTGGAGTTGGAATATATGCTTTGATGAATTGATCAAAGCATATGGTTTTATACAGACTTTTGGAGAAGCCTGTATTTACAAGAAAGTGAGTGGGAGCTCTGTAGCATTTCTGATTTTATATGTGGATGACATATTATTAATTGGAAATGATATAGAATTTTTGGATAGCATAAAAGGATGCTTGAATAGAAGTTTTTCAATGAAAGACCTCGGTGAAGCTGCTTACATATTGGGCATCAAGATCTATAGAGATAGATCAAGATGCTTAATTGGACTTTCACAAAGTACATACCTTGATAAAGTTTTGAAAAAGTTCAAAATGGATCAAGCAAAGAAAGGGTTCTTGTCTGTAATACAAGGTGTGAAATTGAGTCAGACTCAATGCCCGACCACTGCAGAAGATAGAGAGAAAATGAAAGAAGATCCCTATGCTTCAGGTATAGGCTCTATCATGTATGCAATGTTGTGTACCAGACCTGATGTATGCTGAGCAATAAGTTTAGCAGGGAGGTACCAAAGTAATCCAGGAGTGGATCACTGGACATCGGTCAAGAATATCCTAAAATACCTGAAAATGACTAAGGATATGTTTCTCATTTATGGAGGTGACAAAGAGCTAGTCGTAAATGGTTACGTCGATGCAAGCTTTGACACTGATCCGGACAATTCTAAATCGCAAACCGGATACGTGTTTATATTGAACGGTGGAGCTGTCAATTGGTGCAGTTCTAAACAAAGTGTTGTGGCAGGATCTACATGTGAAGCGGAGTACATAGCTGCTTCGGAAGCAGCAAATAAAGGAGTCTGGGTGAAGGAGTTAATATCCGATCTAGGTGTCATACCTAGTGCATCGGGTCCAATGAAAATCTTCTATGACAATACTGGTGTAATTGCCTTGGCAAAGAAATCCAGATATCACAAGAAGACCAAGCACATCAAGAGATGCTTTAATTCCATCTAGGACCAAGTCCAGGTGGGAGACATAGAGATTTGCAAGATACATACGGATCTGAATATTGCAGACCCATTGACTAAGCCTCTTCCACGAGCAAAACATGATCAACACCAAGGCTCCATGGGTGTTAGAATCATTACTGTGTAATCTAGATTATTGACTCTAGTGCAAGTGGGAGACTGAAGGAAATATGCCCTAGAGGCAATAATAAAGTTACTATTTATTTCCTTATATCATGATGAATGTTTATTATTCATGCTAGAATTGCATTAACCGGATACATAATACATGTGTGAATACATAGACAAACTAAGTGTCACTAGTATGCCTCTACTTGACTAGCTCGTTTATCAAAGATGGTTATGTTTCCTAGCCATGGACAAAAGAGTTGTCATTTGATTAACGGGATACACCATTAGGATAATGATGTGATTGACTTGACCCATTCCGTTAGCTTAGCACTTGATCGTTTAGTATGTTGCTATTGCTTTCTTCATGACTTACACATGTTCCTATGACTATGAGATTATGCAACTCCCGTTTATCGGAAGAACACTTTGTGTGCTACCAAACGTCACAGCGTAACTGGGTGATTATAAGGGAGCTCTACAGGTGTCTCCGAAGGTACATGTTGAGTTGGCGTATTTCAAGATTAGGATTTGTCACTCCGATTGTCAGAGAGGTATCTCTGGGCCCTCTCGGTAATGCACATCACTATAAGCCTTGCAAGCAATGTGATTAATGAGTTAGTTGCGGGATGATGCATTACATAACGAGTAAAGGGACTTGCCGGTAACGAGATTGAACTAGGTATTGAGATACTGACGATCGAATCTCGGGCAAGTAACATACCGATGACAAAGGGAAAAACGTATGTTGTTATGCGGTTTGACCGATAAAAGATCTTTGTAGAATATGTGGGAGCCAATATGAGCATCCAGGTTCCGCTATTGGTTATTGATCGGAAACTTGTCTCGGTCATGTCTACATTGTTCTCGAACCCGTAGGGTCCGCACGCTTAAAGTTAGATGACAATTATATTATGAGTTTATATGTTTTGATGTACCAAAGGTATTTTGGACTGCCGGATGTGATCATGGACATGACGAGGAGTCTCGAAATGGCCGAGACATGAAGATTGATATATTGGACGACTATATTCGGACACCAGAATAGTTCCGGGGGTTATCGGATATATATCGGAGTACCGAGGGGTTACCGGAACCCCCCGGGGGGGGTTAATGGGCCTCATGGGCCCAAAGTGGAGAAGAGGAGGGGCGGCCAGGGCAGGCCGCATGCCCCCTCCCCCTCTAGTCCGAATAGGACAAGGAGGGGGGTGGCGCCCCCCTTTCCTTCCTCCCCTCTCTCCCTTCCTTTCCCCTCTCCTACTTGGACAAGGAAAGGAGGGAGTCCTACTCCCGATGGGAGTAGGACTCCTCCTGGCGCGCCCTCTCCTGGCTGGCCGCCCCCTCCCCTTGCTCCTTTATATACGGGGGTAGGGGGAACCTCTAGACACAATAGTTGATCATTGATCTCTTAGCCATGTGCGGTGCCCCCCTCCACCATAATCCACCTTGATAATATCGTAGCAGTGCTTAGGCGAAGCCCTGCGTCGTTAGAACATCATCATCGTCAACATGCCGTCGTGCTGGCGGAACTCTCCCTCGACACTCGGCTGGATCGGATTTCGAGGGACGTCATCGAGCTGTACGTGTGCAAGAACTCGGAGGTGCCGTGTTTTCGGTGCTTGATCGATCGGGCCGTGAAGATGTACAACTACATCAACCACGTTGTGCTAACGCTTCCGCTTACGGTCTACGAGGGTACGTGGACACACTCTCCCCTCTCATTGCTATGCATCACCATGATCTTGCGTGTGCGTAGGAAAATTTTGAAATTACTACATTTCCCAACAATAGCAGTTTAGTCCAGGGCCCAAGGCCCAAAGGCGACTTAAGGCCCGTAAGGGTAAACCGCCATTTATGTAAAGACTTGTACTGTAAGGAATGTAAAGATAGTCACCGAGCCGGACACGTTCTATGAGCCGGCCGGGACTCTGTGAGCCGCTGGGCATCGACCTGTGTATATAAAGGGACGACCCGGCGGCGGTTCAGGACAAGAGAGAACAGATCGAAAGCTAGGTCAGGCGAACTCGCTCCCTGGTAATCGAGACATAAGCAATACCACCTCAAACTGGATTAGGCCTTTACCTTCACCGCAAGGGGCTAGTATAAACTCTTGTGTCCTTTATCCCGTTTAACCCCTTTAAGCTACGTAGTTGCGATGGATCTACGACGAAGTCTTTTCACGAGGACATCTATCGTGACTATTCCACGACACTTCCCGTGCTCGTATCTAAAGATCTCTACTACCTCTAACGTTTCAAACTATACATCATCACCCACGTAATCACCAGTGGTACCGGGCAGTAGCCCCGGAAGATTGAGCGGGGGGCACGATTGCTTCTCCTGTTCGCCGAGCTGGGGAATTGTTTTTGAAAGTGCAACTATCCCTTGGTGGTTTTGGTAATTCCTAACAACATATAACTCATTGAGCTAATGCTATTTCAAGATAAATATTTCAGGAAAGCTCAATGTTTGGCATGGCATGGATGAGAAACATGGACCCCTCAAAATGCTAAGGACAAAAGGATTGGCTCAAGCTCAAAGCACAAGACTCTACATTTTAGTTTTAGTGATCCAAGATCACATTGAGTCCATAGGAAAGCCAATACTACTAAGAGGGGGTGAGGTGTTGCTTAATGAGTTTCTTGCTTGAAGTGCTTAGTGATATGCTCCAAAGCCCTCAACTACTTTCTCACACCCACATATGTCCCAAACCAAAAGTCAAACTCGACCCCACCGAAACTTTCTATCCGGCGCCACCGAGTTCAGTTGACATAGCCACTGCCAGAAACACTAGTCTTTTCGGTCTCACCGATAGGGATCTCGGTCTCACCGAGATGGGATTGTAATCTCTCTATTTCCCTTTGTAACGTTTCGGTCAAACCGAGATGAGCGATCAGTCCCATCGAGATTGCAATGCAAACTCTCTGTTTCCCTTTCGTAACGTTCCGGTCCAACCGAGATGAGCGAATCGGTCCCACCGAGTTTGCCTGACCAACTCTCTGTTTGTCTATTACCAAAATCGGTCTCACCGAGTTTGCGTAATCGGTCTCACCTAGATTATGTTATGCCCTAACCCTAACGATATTGGTCCCACCGAGTTGACATGTCGGTCCCATCGAAATACCTAACGGTCACATTATGAACTAAATCGGTCTGACCGAGTTTCACGATTCGGTCCCACCGAGTTTGGTAAGTTGTGTGTAATGGTTAGATTTTGTGTGGAGGTTATATATACCCCTCCACCCACTCTTCATTCATGGAGAGAGCCATCAGAACATGCCTACACTTCCAACATACATTTTCTGAGAGAGAACCACCTACACTTGTGTTGAGGTCAAGATATTCCATTCCTACCACATAAATCTTGATCTCTAGCCTTCCCCAAGTTGCTTTCCACTCAAATCTTCTTTCCACCAAATCCAAATCCTGTGAGAGAGAGTTGAGTGTTGGGGAGACTATCATTTGAAGCACAAGAGCAAGGAGTTCATCATCAACACACCATCTATTACCTTTTGGAGTGTGGTGTCTCCTAGATTGGTTAGGTGTCACTTTGGAGCCTCTGTCAAGATTGTGGAGTTGAACCAAGGAGTTTGTAAGGGCAAGGAGATTGCCTACTTCGTGAAGATCTACCCGAGTGAGGCAAGTCCTTTGTGGGAGACGACCATGGTGGGATAGACAAGGTTGCTTCTTCATGGACCCTTCGTGGGTGGAACCCTCCATGGACTCACGCAGCCATTACCCTTCGTGGGTTGAAGTCTCCATCAACATGGATGTACGATAGCACCACCTATCAGAACCATGCCAAAAACACCCGTGTCTCCAATTGCGTTTGCACTCTCCAAACTCCTCCCTTTACCTTCATATGCAATTGTTTTACATTCCGCTGTTATACTCTTAGAATTGCATGTGTAGGTTGATTGCTTGACTTGTGCTAAGTTGCTAAAATCTGCCAATAACTAAAATTGGGAAAAGGCTAGACTTTTATTTGGTCAAGTAGTCTAATCACCTCCCCTCTAGACATACTTTCGATCCTACAAGTGGTATCAGAGCTTTGGTCTCCATTTGCTTTGATTTTCATAGCTTTTGGTGGTCATAGCCTTGGTTTCACAACCTAGGAGAGTATGGCGTCTAGCGAGGGAAATTACCACCGTAAAGGTCCTTACTTTGATGGTACAAATTTTGCTAGTTGGAAGCATAACATGAAAATGCATATTCTTGGACATAACCCCGCCGTTTGGGATATTATGTGTATTAGCTTGCAAGGTGAATTATTTGATGGGAGAGAACCGAACCGTGAAGCTACCGCGGAAGAGTTGAACCGTCAAGCTTGTGATATTCTCTTCAATGGATTGTGCCCCGAAGAATTCAACAAAATAGCCGTCTTGAGAATGCAAAGGAAATTTGGGATACTTTGATTGACATGCACGAAGGTACCGACTTCGTCAAGGAATCCAAATTGGATGTGCTTCAAACTCAACTTGACAAGTTCAAAATGAAGGATGCTGAAGGCATCACTGAAATGTACTCTAGGCTTGCTCTCATCACAAATGAGATTTCCGGCTTAGGAACTGAAGAGATGACCGATAAATTCATCATCAAGAAGATCCTAAGAGCCTTGGATGGAAAATATGATACCGTGGGCACATTGATCCAAATGATGCCCAATTACAAAGGTCTCAAGCCAACGGAGGTCATTGGAAGAATTGTTCCTCATGAGATGTCACTCAAGGATAAGGAAGAGCTCCACAACAAGTCAAGTGGTGCTTACAAAGCCTCATGTGAAGCTCCCACGTCATCAAGTGAGAAACATACCTTCAATGAAGAATTGAGCCTAATGGTGAAGAACTTCAACAAGTTCTACAAGAGCAGAAGCAAGGAAAGAAGTTCCAAGTCAAGGTCCTACAATGACAAAAGATCTTCTAGTCGTGAGCGTAATTCCTACAATTGTGGAAGACCCGGACACTATTCCAATGAGTGTACGGCTCCTTAGAAAAGAAGAGAAGAATCTCCAAAAAGAAGAAGTAGAAGAGAAGAATCACCACCAAGAGAGAGGAAGAGTAGAGATGATCATTATGAATGAAGAACATCCCTGAGAAGCAAGGATTCGGAAAGGAAGGACAAATCATCAAAGAGCTACACAAAACAAAGACATCAAGCTCATGTTGGTGAATGGGTATCCAGCTCCGACTCTGACAATCACTCCGAAAGAAGCTATCACTCCGACTCCGTATATACTCAAGATGAAGGTGTTTCCGGTCTAGCATTTGTGTCAACCAACTCCTACGACATATTTGACTCACCAAATGAAGGAATTGGAAGATGCTTCATGGCTAAAGGCCCAAAGGTATCACACCCCGAGTATGTTGATTTCAATAGTGATGAAGATGACTTGTTAGGTGATGATGATTTACTTGTTGACAACTCTAGTGATGAATACTATGATGAAACATCAATTAATCATGCTAATCAAGATAAAATGAATGACAATGATAACGAGAAGATTGAGCGCCTAACTAAAGAACTAAACACTCTTAAGTTAGCTCATGAAACTATCTTGGAAGATCATCGAGAACTTTTAAAGACTCATGAGAAGTTACGCTTTGAAAATCTCAACCTTGAGCAAGAGCATGAGTTTTTAAAGGCAATCAATGATGATCTTCACAAGAAAATTTCTTCTTACATTGCCAAGATGTTACTCTTATCTACTTACATGCCACAAGTCAATTCTAGTAACAAGAACAAGAAAGATTCTTCTTCTACTAGTAACAATGATCATGCTAAATCCAATCTTGTTGCTTCTAGTAGTTCTCTTGATTCCACTAATGATTCTCTTAGCCAAGTTACACTTGAGCAATAAAATAGCTTATTGAAGGGAATTATAGAGAAAGGTGTTTATAAGAGCCTTGCCGGAAGTAAGCAATTCGAGGAGATTGTACGCAAGCAAGGAAGGCACCGGAAGAATAAAGGTGTTGGTTTTGAATGATAGTTTAATGCTAATGGAGTTGAGTGGGAAGAAGATCAATACCGCAAGACAAAGTTTGTTCCTCAACAAGAGAAGTATGGTCCTACTTCTTTCAAAGGAACACAAGCTCAAGATGATCTTCCACCACAAGACCACAAGCAAAAAGGCAAGGACAAGCTTCAAGAGGAGATTTATGCATTTGAAGGAGCTCCTAAGGCCTTGGTCAAGTGGGTTCCCAAGACTACATCAAGTTCTACTACAACTACAAGGATTCCCATCAAGATGATGTGAATCCCAAAGAAGAAGAACTAGAGAGTTCTTGAGGGTGACACTGCCAACATACTTCACTCTTATCATTTTGGCAAGGACAAGTGCAAACAACTTCCATATCTTGCACTAGTTCAAGGAGTCACAAACCCTCTTGATGGTAAGACGAGGAACAAGGTAACCTAATGCTTTCATGGACATCATCTTGTGTGTGCATCACTCTATTTCTATGGATATCCTTGTTTGTTCCTTGTGGGACTAACCCGTGTAGGTATTGAAAGTGCAACTCACTCCAATGGATTGCTCCGAATGATCTACATCAACATTGAGCATCCACATCTTCAACACCTATATGAAGTCATCATCGACAAAACCCAAGGTTAGTTCATCCCTCTTAGGGGGGATCTCACATCTAGGGGGAGCTTTACTCTAAAGATTTGAGCTAAAGAAACTCTAATGGTGTGAACACAACAATGCTTTATGTAAAAGTGGTAACCCCACTTGTGCTTAAACGATGAGTATGACCTATGATCAAATGTTCTCATTTGACTCCTAAGTCAAGATACTCATATATATATGACCTAGTCATCGCCAATTGTTTGATGGATGCTAGAATTGGATGAGCATGCTTTGCCATATACTTCATTTGCCATTTTATTGTGCCAGCATGTTGGTTGCATATTTTACTCATTCGAGGACATCCATTTGTTGCTTTGTTTGCTTGTATTTTTCTCTTTTGCCAAATGGATGGACAAGAATGCCTAAGAACCTTCTCTAGCTATCTATGATCTTCTCGTCTCAAACTCTATTCATGCTACATCACAAAGTTTGATCAAGTCAGATTCGAACCACTCTGTGTGAGGAGCACTCGGAGTCCCTGATTCGTCATAGACTTAAACTTCCAAAACCTCTTTGTGCATTTCGGTTTGACCAATTCATCCTTTTAGGTCACACCAAGATCACTAAGTTGATCTAGGTTTTCAATCTTGGTGCAACCGATTAGAACGTTTCGGTCACACCAAGTTGTAGTAACTGCTCGCAGTTTTGCATCTCGGTGCCATCGAGTTGTTCCACTCTGTCACACCGACAGGGTCAGGTTATATATACCGACGGATTAAATTTTGGAAATTTTTCCGAAACCCTTCGCCCGCGCATAACCTGCTCTGCCTCTTCGGGTCTCCGGATCGTCTTCTCACTGCCAGCGACCTCCCACCGCTGGTCTCTGCCGTTGTCAACGGCAATCTGCCCCGCCGTTGCCGCCGCAGCAAGTTCACCACAGAGATAGGGTATGAACTTGACCTTTGTGCTATTCATTAACTCTGATTCGTAGCACATTGCTTTGCCATGATTCTTGCCACGTGTGAAATCATCCTGTCTAGCAAAAACACCTGTAGATTAGATTTGATTTGAAAATTTAGGGTTAGGTTTCGGCCGAACTCATCTCAGACTGACCAAATTGTTGAAATCGGTCTCACCGATTTGGCTTAGGCCATTGCACATGCGTTTTTCGGTCTGACTGAGAATTGCAAATCGGTGTGATCGAGTTCGATTCTTTGTGAAACCCTAGCAGTCTCGGTGCCACCAAACTATGACTCAGTCTGACCAAGTTCACTAGTTTAGATTCCAAAAGCTGCTTCGGTATCACCGAGTTTACAAATCGTTAGCTCCGAAATGCTTTCTGAGGAAAATTAAAACTAAGTTTTTGAGTCATTTGTTTTGCAAAACCTCTGTACTTTGTGATTCTCATCTACTCTACCTCATCTACAACCTATTCACAGGGTCTGTTGACAGTTTGCCTGAAGATGTCTGACTAGAGTGATAGTCAGAACAAGTCAGAGGAACATGTTCAGATGAGTGAGGGCACTAGTCCCTCCAGCAGCTATGATGAGGGTAGTAGGAGCACACCTAGTAACTTGCCCAAGGCAGCTACTAGAACAAGGAAGAAGAGAACATCTGATTCAGAGGATGAAGATTGTATTGCTGCTGAGGACGAGGCCACTTCCAAGAAGAAAGTGGTGAAGAAAGAATTTGGCACAACTGCTTCAACAAAGCCAGGGATGAAAACAAAGGCACCTGCAAGAAGAGTTCCTATGTCTAAGGCCAGAGCATCCACTCAAGAAACTTTGGGATCAGAACCCAAAGAACCATTTGTGGCTGAGAAGAAGAGGAAAGAGAGGGTCAAGAAGACCACTGCCAGGATTATTAGGAAGCTCTCCATGATGAGAGATGATGATGAAGAAGAGGATGCTGCACCAGCACCCAAAGCTCAGAAACTCATGGGAGATGCAATCAGATTAGGGGCTGCTCCATCTAAGCCCAAAGCTGCTCCCAAGGCTGCTGCTCTAGCTCAAAAGTCTGCACCTAAGAGGAACACCAGAAGTATACCGGTTGAGGAGAAGAACAAGGCCCCAGTGCCTAAAGCTGCTGATGATGAGGAAGATGATTCACTTGTTTTGAGAAAGTTGAAGCCCAAGATCCCTGACCACAAGGATGCACATCCTATAGCAGAGAACATGAAAATCAGGAAGGATTCATGACTAAGATTATGGAGACAGTCTGATCCATATGCTGTCAGAAGGAGAACTGCTGTGGACTACAGGTTCCACACTAAGGAATAATAAGACTTTTATGAGACAATTTTGCTTGACAAGAAGCCTATTGTCTGTGACATGAGATGGGTTGACTGGGAGTACATAAAGAATAATGAAGATCACTATCCAGGTGTATATGACAGCTTCAAAGCATGTGGAGTTGATACATTTGTTACCTAGAAGCTCACCAAGTGGAATGATGAGCTGATTATGCAGTTTTACTCCACTGCCCACTTCTACCCAGATGGGAAGATCATCTGGATGTCAGAAGGTACAAGGTACCAATCCTCTGTAGAAGAATGGGCTCAATTGATCAATGCTCCAGAAGAAAATGAAGATGACTTGGATGTTTATGCCAAGAAGAAGAAGAATCACAACTCAATGGCTAGCATGTACAAGGAGATTCCTGATGCAGACCTAGAGACTCATAAGTTTGGATCTGTCCACTTCTTGTTGTCTGGTTTGCCTACCATGAACTGGATCCTAAGGTACACATTGCTACCCAAGTCAGGTGATCACAAGATGATCAAAGGACACTCCATCAATTTGCTACATTTGTTTGATGTGCCTCAAAAGTTCAACGTCATGAGTCTGATTGTGGAGACAATCAAGAGGACTGCAGCTGATCAGAAAAGATCATGTGGGTATGCCCCACAAATTCAGGAACTCATTAACTCCAAGATGGGCATAGGCAAATATCTATTGGATAAGGAGCACCTGCCCATCTACCCTGAATTTGAGGACAACACTGTTGTCTTGAATGAAGAAGATCCATCATCTGTGCAAGCACATGAGAAGAGAGAGAGAGAAGGCAAGGGCAGAGAAAGCTGCAAAGATGCCAACTATTGAAGAAGCATCTCAGGTATTCTTGAAGAGCAAGCAAGATCAGCTTGGATATCTGATTGCCTCCACCTTGAGGATTGAGAAGGGCTTGGCTACCATGACTCAAAACCAAGAGAGCTTGGAGAGGATCATTGAGCAGAAATTCTATGATCTTGATGTTAAGGTAACTGAGATCCAGTCAGTAGTTGAGCAACTTTAGGAGGAAGTGGAGGAGAAGAAGGGCAAGTCTACTACAGATGCTTTCACTAGAGTGCCCAAGAGTCAGAGATCTGCTGCAGTGCCTGTTCCAGACACAAGAGCTACTACATCTGCACCAGCAGCCACAGCTGCAGTTCCACCAGCTCTAGCAGCCACTCCACCAGCTCCAGCTACATCAACAGATGCTTTCGTCCTTGGAGTCATCTCTGCGCCACCTCATGAAGACCAAGCCTGAGAGTCGTTTAGCACTATGCGTTTTTTATGAACTTTTTGGTAACTTGTTGCCAAAGGGGGAGAAAATGTAGAGATCATAGGCTTCGAGAGAGAGTGTTGCTTTTTATCTCTCTTGTTTTGGTTGAACTTCTTGGTTGTGTGCTTGTGAGCTACTTGTTTGATCATATGCTACACTTAATGCTTGTTGGATGATATTATCTCTTGTATCCCTATATGATCATTCACTTGCTTGGTGAAGAGTGCATGCTTTTAACTTCTATCATTTTGAGCGCTCCACCAAGATGTATGTGACATGAAAGAGTAACCCATGATCCTAACACATTGTGCATTTGTAGTGCAAAGCAAAGTTTAAATAATGCACAAATTTAGGGGGAGCTCTTGCTTATCACATACTTCTCAAAGCGACGACGTTTTTCAATCTTATTATCACTTGTCGAAGCTTTGATCTATATGTTGTCATCAATTACCAAAAAGGGGGAGATTGAAAGTGCAACTATCCTTGGTGGTTTTGGTAATTCCTAACAACATATAGCTCATTGAGCTAATGCTACTTCAAGATAAATATATCAGGAAAGCTCAATGTTTGGCATGGCATGGATGAGAAACATGGACCCCTCAAAATGCTAAGGACAAAAGGATTGCCTCAAGCTCAAAACACAAGACTCTACATTTTACTTTTAGTGATCCAAGATCACATTGAGTCCATAGGAAAGCTAATACTATTAAGAGGGGGTGAGGTGTTGCTCAATGAGTTTCTTTCTTGAAGTGCTTAGTGATATGCTCCAAAGCCCTCAACTACTTTCTCACATCCACATATGTCCCAAACCAAAAGTCAAACCCGGCCCCACCGAAACTTTCTATCCGGCGCCACCGAGTTCAATTGACATAGCCACTGCCAGAAACCCTAGTCTTTTCGGTCTCACTGATACGTCTCCAACGTATCTACTTTTCCAAACACTTTTGCCCTTGTTTTGGACTCTAACTTGCCTGATTTGAATGAAACTAACCTGGACTGATGCTGTTTTCAGCAGAACTGCCATGGTGTTTTTTATTGTGCAGAAAACAAAAGTTCTCGGAATGACCTGAAAATCCACGGAGATAACTTTTGGAAAATATAAAAAATACTGGCAAAAGATGAAGGCCAGGGGGCCCACACCCTGTCCACGAGGGTGGGGGGCACGCCCCCTCCCCCTGGGTGCGCCCCCTGTCTCGTGGGCCCCCTGATGCTCCACTGACCTCAACTCCAACTCCATATATTCCATTTCGCGGAGAAAAAAATCAGAGAGGAAGTTTCATCGCGTTTTACGATACGGAGCCGCCGCCAAGCCCTAATCTCTCTTGGGAGGGCTGATCTGGAGTCCGTTCGGGGCTCCGGAGAGGGGGATTCGTCGCTGTCATCATCATCAACCATCCTCCATCACCAATTTCATGATGATCACCACCGTGCGTGAGTAATTCCATCGTAGGCTTGCTGGACGGTGATGGGTTGGATGAGATTTATCATGTAACCGAGTTAGTTTTGTTAGGGTTTGATCCCTAGTATCCACTATGTTCTGAGATTGATGTTGCTATGACTTTGCTATGCTTAATTCTTGTCACTAGGGCCCGAGTGCCATGATTTGAGATCTGAACCTATTATGTTTTCATTAATATATGTGAGTTCTTGATCCTATCTTGCAAGTCTATAGTCACCTGTTATGTGTTATGATCCGACAACCCCGAAGTGACAATCATCGGGATAGTTCTCGGTGATGACCGTAGTTTGAGGAGTTCATGTATTCACTATGTGTTAATGCTTTGGTCCGGTACTCTATTAAAAGGAGGCCTTAATATCCCTTAGTTTCCACTAGGACCCCGCTGCAAACGAGAGGGTAGGACAAAAGATGGCATGCAAGTTCTTTTCCATAAGCACGTATGACAATATTAGGAATACATGCCTACATTACATTGATGAACTGGAGCTAGTTCTGTGTCACCCTATGTTATAACTATTACATGAGGAATCACATCCGACATAATTGTCCATCACTGATCCAATGCCGACGAGCTTTTCACATATTGTTCTTCGCTTATTTACTTTTCCGTTGCTACTGTTACAATCACTACAATACTGTTATCTTTACCTTTGCCACTATTACCATTACTATTATACTACTTTGCTACTAAATACTTTGCTGCAGATACTAAGTTATCCAGGTGTGGTTGAATTGACAACTCAACTGTTGATACTTAAGAATATTCTTTTGCTCCCCTTGTGTTGAATCAATAAATTTGGGTTGAATATTCTACCCTCGAAAGCTGTTGCGATCCCCTACACTTGTGGGTTATCAAGACTAATTTCTGGTGCCGTTGCCGGGGAGCATAGATCTATTATTTGAGTCACTTGGGATTTATATCTGCTGATCACTATGAAGAACTTGAAAGACGCAAGAACTAAGATTTTTCCCTCAACTATGAGGGGAGGTAAGGAACTGCCATCTAGCTCTGCACTAGATTCTCCTGCTGTTATGAGTAAGCTTGCGACACCTAAACCTGCTACTGCTATGAATTCTGATATGCCGCATGTTATTGATGATGCCACTTCTGCTATGCATGATACTTATGATGAAACTACTTCTATGCTTGATACTACTGTGCCATTAGGTGAATATCTTGATGAACAACTTGCTAGGGTTAGAGAGAATGAAATTATTGATGGTAGTGATGATGAAGGTTCTCCCCCTAATTATGAATTGTTTGTTGTTCCTGAGGGTTATGTTATGGATGAAGAAGCTGCTAGAGCTATTTTTGCTTGCAATGATAGATATGATCTTAAGAAATTATTAGCCAAATGGAAGCAGCAATCCCTTAATGCTAGAATGAAACCTGAGCCTGGTTTTGCTACTTCACCTATCTGTGATACTGATAAGGATTATGAATTCTCTATTGATCCTGAGATAATTACTTTAGTTGAATCTGATCCTTTTTATGGCAATGAATCTGAAACTGTTGTGGCACATCTTACCAAGTTGAATGATATAGCCACCCTGTTTACTAATGATGAGAAGTCCCGCTATTATTATATCCTTAAGATATTTCCGTTCTCATTAAAGGGTGATGCCAAAACTTGGTTTAATTCTCTTGATCCTGGTTGTGTGCGTAGTCCCCAGGATATGATTTATTACTTCTCTGCTAAATATTTCCTTGCTCATAAGAAACAAGCTGCCTTCCGGGAAATATATAATTTTGTGCAAATCGAAGAAGAGAGTCTCCCATAAGCTTGGGGGAGGCTTCTCCGATTACTTAATGATTTGCTTGATCACCCTCTTAAGAAAAATGAAATACTTGATATCTTTTATAATGGACTAACCGATGCTTCCAAGGACTACTTGGATAGTTGTGCTTGTTGTGTTTTCAGGGAAAGAACAGTCGACCAAGCTGAATTGTTATTGAATAATATGTTGACAAATGAAAATAATTGGACTCTTCCTGAGCCAATTCCTGAACCAATTGAGCCAACTCCTGAGCCTAGTCCTAAACCTACTCCGAAGAAGAGATGTGTTCTATTTCTCAGTCCTGAAGATATGCAAGAGGCAAAGAAATCAATGAAAGAAAAAGGTATTAAAGCTGAAGATGTTAAGAATTTACCTCCTATTGAAGAAATATATGGTCTTAATATACCGCCTGTCGAAGAAACACATTGTATTAATAACCCGACATAGGTAGTAAAGGTAAATTCTCTCTATAGATATGATAAGGTTGAAATTCCCTCTACTAAATTTCATAGCCAGTGCTTAGATGAGTTTGATGACTTTATGGCTAGACAAGAAAGTTTTAATGCTTATGTTGGTAGGGAATTAAAGAATAATGCGTTCGAAATAGGACGCTTGAGTGATTATATGGCTAGAGTTAAAGGTGAACTTAAACTCATTAGCAAATATGCTTCTATGGTTACCACTCAAGCTGAGCAAGTACTTAAAGCTCAAAGCGATTTGCTTGATGAATTAAATAATAAACATGACTTTGTTGTTAGAGTGGCTACTAGAACTGGTAGAATGACTCAGGAACCTTTGTATCCTGAAGGCCACCCTAAGAGAATCCAGCAGGATTCTCAGCAAAATAATGTAGATGCACCTAGTCCTTCTAAAAAGAAGAAAAAGAAAAATGATAGGACTTTGCATGCTTCTAGTGAACCTATTGTAGACACACCTGAGAATCCCAATGATATTTCTATTTCTGAGGCTGAAACACAATCAGGTGATGAACACGAACCTGGTAATAATGTTAATGATAATGTTCATGTTGATCCTCAACCTAGCAAAAATAATGATGTAGAGATTGAACCTGCTGTTGATCTTGATAACCCACAATCAAAGAATCAACGTTATGATAAGAGAGATTTTGTTGCTAGGAAACATGGTAGGGAAAGAGAACCATGGGTTCAGAAACCCATGCCTTTTCCTCCTAAACCATCCAAGACAAAGGATGATGAGGATTTTGAGCGCTTTGCTGAAATGGTTAGACCTATCTTCTTATGTATGCGCTTAACTGATATGCTTAAATCAAACCCTTATGATAAATATATGAAAGATATCATTACAAATAAAATAAAAATACCTGAAGCTGAAATCGCCACCATGCTTGCCAACTATACCTTTAAGGGTGGAATACCTAAGAAACTTGGTGATCCCGGAGTACCCACTATACTTTGCTCCATAAAAGGAAATTATGTTAAAGCTGCCTTATGTGATTTAGGAGCCGGTGTTAGTGTTATGCCTCTTTCCTTATACCGTAGACTTGAATTAAGTAAGTTGACACCTACTGAGATATCCTTGCAAATGGCTGATAAATCAACTGCTATACCTGTCGGCATTTGTGAGGGCGTGCCTGTTATTGTTGCGAATGTTACTATATTAATAGACTTTGTCATTCTTGATATTCCTGAGGATGACAGTATGTCGATTATGCTTGGTAGACCCTTTTTAAATACTTCAGGTGCTGTTATTGATTGCAACAAAGGCAATGTCACCTTTCATGTTAATGGAAATGAGCATACGGTACACTTTCCGAGGAAACAACCTCAAGTTCACAACATCAATTCTATTGGGAAAATTCCATCAATTATATTTGGAGGCTTTGAATTTCCTCTTCCTACTGCAAATAAAAAGTATGATATTCTTATTATTGGGGATGTTCATATCCCCGTTGAGGTAACCTAGTGTAACTTTGAAATTTCTCCAGTTTTATGTGATTCGGAATGAGTTTGTTAACAAGACTTGATCAACCTTGTTAGTGGATTCCTTTTGATGATCATGAGACGGATGAAACTAGAAGGCACAACCTTCTGTACCCTCTCTTTACTTCCTGTTACTTAGGATAAATAAAGTAGAAATACTATATTTTGTCTGTTTTCTGAATTATCCATGCAATAAAAAAATATCCTGGAAATAAAAGTTCTCCAAATGCCATGCCAATTTAATATGATTTTTTCTGGAATATTTGAGAATATTTGGCACTAACAACACAGCAGGGGGAGCAAGCACCTGGCCACGAGGGTCTAGGGCGCTCCCACTCCTACAGGGTCCGCCCCCCTGTCTCGTGGGCCCACGGTGGCTCCCCTCCACTTATTCCTGCATCCACACACTCCTTCTTCCTCCCAAAAAATCCCCATCTAGCTCAAGCACGAGTTCCAACTCATTTTGCTGTGATTTTTGATCTCCTTGCTCAAAGCTCCATTCACAAAACTGCTTTGGGAGATTGTTGCTTGGTATGTGACTCCTCCAATGATCCAATTAGTTTTGTTCTAGTGCTTTATTCATTGCAAATTCTTGCTGCCTTGGTGACCTTGTTCTTGAGCTTGCTTGTTAAATTTATGAGGTCCCAAGTAATTCTAATGCATAATATAGGCTCTAGGCACTTATGGGAGTAGTTGATATCAATTATATTGAGTTTGTTTCACTTTTATTTTGAAGTTACTAAAAATTTCAGAAATATTGCAGAAAAATAAATATGTTTAGGAAAATGTACCAAGGTGGTTCTTCAAGGAAGAAAGGACCTTGGCTCGCGATACGTGAGCTGGACGACAAACCACCAAGGGAAGCTGATGTGCGGCCCTGTGAATGGCCGTCAGAGCCATTTATGGTTGCAACGGGTATCAAGGATGAATTCGATGCATATGTGCGTAATGCTGACCTTGAGGAGTTCATGCAAGATAAGTGCCCGCAATACTGATACTTGACTGATTCATTTGTGAGAAGGTTTAAATTTACATCCTCGCGCAATTCTCAAAGTGTCTTGTTTGATATTTATGATAAATCATATACCATGGACCTAGAATATTTTACTACTGCTTGCAAACTTTCGCAGTGGGGAAATGTTAACGAGCCTAGTAAATATGAATATAAAGATTTTCTTGCTAGTATCACTGTGGGAGAATCTAGGGACATAGCACAAGCTACCATAGGGAGCATCCATTTTCCTTCTATACATTACTTTGCTCTCTTCATTGGTAGATGTATTAATGGTAAATATGAAGCATGTCACATGCGTGTCCCTGATCTTTGTGTTCTCAAGAGTGCTGTATTAGGTGATAAACAGTACAACTTGGGGGAAATTGTTGCACGTAGGTTGCATCATAATGGTTTGGTTGGAGACTTTTTTGGAGGAATTTATGCAACCCGTGTGGCTAATTATCTTGAGATACCTATACATGAAAATGATACGGAGTTGCCTCCCGCTTATTTAGATCATAATGCCATGCTTAGTCATCATTTTCTTAATAGGAATGAACAATTCCTCCAATATCGACTAATCTTTGACAGAGATCGTGCTGTCCATATTACTCTCCCTGCTCCTACCCTTTTTGATTATCAGGCAAAACGAAGATATGTTGTCATGAGGGAAGAGGCAAACGAGTACGAGAGAAGAGTGGAGGCGGCTCGCCGTTGGGCTGCAGCCGAGGAGGCAATGGCTGCTACATCTCAGTACGACCCAGCTACAACTACGGATATCAGTTAGGCTAGCCATGGCCATAGACCAACTTAGGCCAGAAGCCTAAGCTTGGGGGAGGACGTATTTCTCACCGACTTTACATTCATGTTCACACACTATTCTATTTGTCAGTGCTCATACTCTTTCATTGTATTATCCATGTTAGTTTAAATTATTTCTCTAGTTTTCTTCTTGTGTGTTTGATAAACCTTAATGAAATCTAAAAAAATAGTTAGTTTAATTTCCATGCTTGTGGTAGTAATTAAAAAGAAAACCCAAAAAGATTTCTCGTTCTTCTTTTACTTGTTGGGAGCTTTCCTGTGTAAATAGTTTTATTTCTTTTGTTTTCTTTAGGGGTCAAGAGTAGAAGACCATATTGAAAATGCTTAGTGGCTCTCATATGCATGATTGTTGATTTAATTTAGAGCCCATATTACTTTGTCTTCTCTCTTGAAATGAATGCTCGCAGATTCGAGCTTAGTCCAATGCGCGTGCACTATTATTATTATACACACCGTTCGGTTGTGCGAGTGAAAGGCAATAATGATGATATATGATGGATGGTTTGAGATGAGAGAAGATGGTATGAACTCGACCTCTCTTGTTTTTGTAAATATGATGAGTTCATCGTTCCTGATTCAGCCTATTATGAAGTACACATATTTGCAATAACATTTAGAGGTTATAGTTGCTTATGCCATGCTTAATTAGCTATGAGTTATAATGGTTTACCTTGCGTGCCAACATGCTATTAAAATGATTGTGATGTGGTATGATGAGATGGTATCCTCCTTTGAATGAATTGAGTGACCCGACTTGGCACATGTTCACGCATGTAGTTGAAACAAAATCAACATAGCCTTCACGATATTTATGTTCATGGTGGATTATATCCTACTCATGCTTGCACCTGGTGTAAATTAATTTTAATGCATGTTCATGACTGTTGTCGCTCTCTTAGTTTGTTGCTTCCCAGTCTTTTGCTAGCCTTCACTTGTACTAAGCGGGAATACTCCTTGTGCATCCAAACTCCATAAACCCCAAAGTTATTCCATATGAGTCCACCATACCTTCCTATATGCGGTATTTACCTGCCGTTCCAAGTAAATTTGTATGTGCAAAACTCCAAACCTTCAAATGGAATTCTGTTTTGTATGCTCGAGCAGCTCATGTATCAACTAGGGATGTCTGTGTCTTCCATGCTAGGTGGGTTATTCTCAAGGGGAGTGGACTCCGCTCCTTATTCACGAGAAAATGGCTGGTAACCGGGATACCCAGTCCCATGATCAAAAAGATCAAAGCAAATCAAAATAATTAAACAAAACTCCCCCAGGACTATTGTTAGTTGGAGGCACTTGTTGTTTCGAGAAAGCCATGGATTGATGCTTGTTGGTGGTGGGGGAGTGAGGGAGTCCTGGATTAGGGGGTGTCCGGATGGCCGGACTAAGACCTTTGGCCGGACTCCCGGACTATGAAGATACAAGATTGAAGACTCCGTCCCGTGTCCGGATGAAACTTTCCTTGGCGTGGAAGGCAAGCTTGGCGATATGAAGATCTCCTCCCATTGTAACCGACTCTGTGTAACCCTAGCCCTCTCCGGTGTCTATATAAACTGGAGAGTTTTAGTCCGTAGGATGAACAAGAATCATACCATAGGCTAGCTTCTAGGGTTTAGCCTCTCTGATCTCGTGGTAGATCTACTCTTGTACTACCCATATCATCAATATTAATCAAGCAGGAGTAGGGTTTTACCTCCACCGTGAGGGCCCGAACCTGGGTAAAAACATCGTGTCCCTTGTATCCTGTTACCATCCGCCTAGACGCACAGTTCGGGACCCCCTACCTAAGATCCACCGATTTTCACACCGACAGGGAGTATAAACTTTTACCATTCTGTTTGGGAACCGCCTATAATGCATGTAGTATGGAAGATATCGCCATCTCATAGTTGTTGCGTTGACAGTGAAAATATACTGCTCAAAATGTTATTTATCTCTATTTTAAAATCGATCTCTGGCACCTCTACAAATCCTTGCTTCCCTCTGCGAAGGGCCTATCTATTTACTTCTATGTTGAGTCATCACCGTCTTATTAAAAAGCACCCGCTGGAGAGCACACTGTCATTTGTATGCATTACTGTTAGTTTATATTGGGTATGACTTGACTGGATCTCTTTTACCATGAATTACAATGTTTAGTCAGTCCTTGATGTTTAAAGGTGCTCTGCATTTATGTTTTGCGGTCTCGGAAAGGGCTAGCGAGATACCATCTTGTTATATCATATTATGATTGTTTTGAGAAAATGTTGTCATCCGAGTTTTATTATTATTGCTCGCTAGTTGATTATGCCATTGATATGAGTAAACATGAGACCTGAGTGCTACTTTGAATATGGTTAGTTCATAACCTTTGCTGAAAACTTGAATGCTGGGTTTACATATTTACAACAACAAGAGCAAATAGAGTTTGTAAATTTTTTTCTTTATCACTTTCAGTTTATCAACTGAACTGCTTGAGGACAAGCAAATGTTTAAGCTTGGGGGAGTTGATACGTGTCCAACGTATCTACTTTTCCAAACACTTTTGCCCTTGTTTTGAACTCTAACTTGCATGATTTGAATGAAACTAACCCGGACTGACGCGGTTTTCAGCAGAACTGCCATGGTGTTGTTTATTGTGCAGAAAACAAAAGTTCTCGGAATGACCTGAAAATCCATGGAGATAACTTTTGGAAAATATAAAAAATACTTGTAAAAGATGAAGGCCAGGGGGCCCACACCCTGTCCACGAGGGTGGGGGCGCGCCCCCCTGTCTCGTGGGCCCCCTGATGCTCCACCGACCTCAACTCCAACTCCATATATTCTGTTTCACGGAGAAAAAAATCAGAGAGGAAGTTTCATCGCGTTTTATGATACAGAGCTGCCACCATGCCCTAATCTCTCTCGGGAGGGCTAATCTGGAGTCCGTTCGGGGCTTCGGAGATGGGGATTCGTCGCTATCGTCATAATCAACCATCCTCCATCACCAATTTCATGATGCTCACCGCCGTGCGTGAGTAATTCCATCGTAGGCTTGCTGGACGGTGATGGGTTGGATGAGATTTATCATGTAACCGAGTTAGTTTTGTTAGGGTTTGATCCCTAGTATCCACTATTTTCTGAGATTGATGTTGCTATGACTTTGCTATGCTTAATGCTTGTCACTAGGGCCCGAGTGCCATGATTTGAGATCTGAACCTATTATGTTTTCATTAATATATGTGAGTTCTTGATCCTATCTTGCAAGTCTATAGTCACCTATTACGTGTTATGGTCCGACAACCCCGAAGTGACAATAATCGGGATACTTCTCGGTGATGACCGTAGTTCGAGGAGTTCATGTATTCACTATGTGTTAATTCTTTGGTCCGGTACTCTATTAAAAGGAGGCCTTAATATCCCTTAGTTTCCACTAGGACCCCGCTGCAAACGGGAGGGTAGGACAAAAGATGCCATGCAAGTTCTTTTCCATAAGCACGTATGACTATATTCGGAATATATGCCTACATTGCATTGATGAACTGGAGCTAGTTCTGTGTCACCCTATGTTATAACTCTTACATGAGGAATCGCATCCGACATAATTATCCATCACTGATCCAATGCCTACGAGCTTTTCACATATTGTGCTTTGCTTATTTACTTTTCCGTTGCTACTGTTACAATCACTACAATACTGTTATCTTTACCTTTGCCAGTGTTACCATTACTATCATACTACTTTGCTACTAAATACTTTGCTGCAGATACTAAGTTATCCAGGTGTGGTTGAATTGACAACTCAACTGCTAATACTTAAGAATATTCTTTGGCTCCCCTTGTGTCGAATCAATAAATTTGGGTTGAATACTCTACCCTCGAAAGCGGTTGCGATCCCCTACACTTGTGGGTTATCACTCACCGATAGGGATCTCGGTCTCACCGAGATGGGATTGTAATCTCTCTGTTTCCCTTCGTAACATTTTGGCCAAACCGAGATGAGCGATCGGTCCTACTGAGATTGCAATGCCAACTCTCTGTTTCCCTTTCATAATGTTTTGGTCCAACCGAGATGAGCGAATCGCTCCCACCGAGTTTGCCTGACCAACTCTCTGTTTGTCTATTACCAAAATCGGTCTCACCGAGTTTGTGTAATCGGTCTCACCTAGATTATGTTATGCCCTAACCCTAACGATATTGGTCCCACCGAGTTGACATGTCGGTCCCATCGAAATACCTAACGGTCACATTATGAACTAAATCGGTCTGACCGAGTTTCACGATTCGGTCCCACCGAGTTTGGTAAGTTGTGTGTAATGGTTAGATTTTGTGTGGAGGTTATATATACCCCTCCACCCACTCTTCATTCATGGAGAGAGCCATCAGAACATGCCTACACTTCCAACATACATTTTCTGAGAGAGAACCACCTACACTTGTGTTGAGGTCAAGATATTCCATTCCTACCACATAAATCTTGATCTCTAGCCTTCCCCAAGTTGCTTTCCACTCAAATCTTCTTTCCACCAAATCCAAATCCTGTGAGAGAGAGTTGAGTGTTGGGGAGACTATCATTTGAAGCACAAGAGCAAGGAGTTCATCATCAACACACCATCTATTACCTTTTGGAGAGTGGTGTCTCCTAGATTGGTTAGGTGTCATTTGGGAGCCTCCGTCAAGATTGTGGAGTTGAACCAAGGAGTTTGTAAGGGCAAGGAGATCACCTACTTCGTGAAGATCTACCCGAGTGAGGCAAGTCCTTCGTGGGCGACGGCCATGGTGGGATAGACAAGGTTGCTTCTTCGTGGACCCTTCGTGGGTGGATCCCTTCGTGGACTCGCGCAGCCGTTACCCTTCGTGGGTTGAAGTCTCCATCAACGCGTATGTACGATAGCACCACCTATCGGAACCACGCCAAAAACATCTATGTCTCCAATTGCGTTTGCACTCTCCAAACTCCTCCCTTTACCTTCATATGCAATTGTTTTACATTCCGCTGCTATACTCTTAGAATTGCATGTGTAGGTTGATTGCTTGACTTGTGCTAAGTTGCTAAAATCTACCAAGAACTAAAATTGGGAAAAGGCTAGACTTTTATTTGGTCAAGTAGTCTAATCACCCCCCCCTCTAGACATACTTACGATCCTACAATTTTCCCACTTCTTTGTTTTGCTTCTCTTGCGACACTGCTGGTAGTACTTCCCGACCACCGCGCTTCCTCAAATGTCTTTGCAATAACACGGTCATAGTTGGATTGCGGCTGAGACGGTGGTGGTTGCTTAAGGGCATCCAGAGTGTGCTTCGCTTTCACCCGATCTACTATTGCCTTCAGAGGTGGACGGTTCCTCCGTTCAAAATGGGCCTGCACTTTGGCAGCATTGATGTCCGTGTTTTCCTTGTCGGTCCTCTCATATGGTTAACTTTTCCAGTGCCTTGAAGCCTGGACCAAATTTGAATTTCTTCCTGCTTCTTGTACTACTAGCCGCCGGAGCTGTGGCGTCTCTCTTCCGCCATTGCTGAGGCGGCGGAGTGTGCTGACGCGCCAGAGGAGGCGAAGGAGGAGGAGGAGGAGTGCACTGACGTGCCGGAGGAGGAGGAGGAGGCGGAGTCCGCTGATGCGCTGGAGACAGCTGAGGCGGAAGAGGACTCTGCTGAGGGGCCTCATCCGGGTGATCAGTCTACTGAGGGGCCTCAACCGGCTGAGTCTGCTGAGGCGTCTGAAAGCTTGATGTACTCCTTTCTCCATAGACAGCTACTCCTTAAAGCATTTTCCAGATAAATCTCCCCTTCACCTGTAGGGTAGTCAACCTCCAGCTGCTCAAATCCCTCCATTATTTCATCCACCATCACAATAGCATAGCCATGTGGAATCGGATGGTAATGGAAAGTTCCCTCAGCTCGAGAAGGTACAACAGAGCCGAGAGCCGCCTTTAAGGTCAGTTTCTGGCATTTCCCATTAGCACACAATGTTCATCCCCCGTGATACTATCCACGGGGTAGCGAGGAGCCGTGAAATCAGGCTGAACGAGCTCTGTGGAAGCCACACTGCTTCTCCGCTGAGATGGTGGGGTAGCTTCTGGGGCATCATCCAAGGAAGGATCTTCGTGCCGCTGAGATGGTTGGCTGGTAGCTCGCTGGCTCTCAAGTTCCTCTAGTTTCGCTAATCTTGCATGGAGCTTCTGCATTTCGGTTGCTTCCTCTTTCTTCTTTCTCTCTCGGCTTCTATAACCACTACTGTAGGGAAACCCATGCACCCACAGAATGGAGCCTGATGTGCCTCGTGTTCGTCTAGGGTGTTCAGGATTCCCGAGGGCCTTTGTCAGCTTGTCCTTCTCCCTGTCAGGAATGAACGTCCCTTCCTGTGCGGCCTTGATTGCTTTCTCAAGCTTCCGGATGTGTATTGCAAGTTGCTCGTTCATCCAAACACACTTCCCTGTTTCTGGGTCCAAAGTTCCCCCAACCCCGAAGAACCAAGTCCTTGATCGATCTGGCCAGTGCAATGTTGCAGGTTGGACCCCTTTAGCAAGCAGATCTTGCTCAGCTTTGTCCCACAACAGCCAGGCTTTGTAGTACCCACCTAACCCTATGTGATGGTGATACTTCTTATTTGCAGCATTTTGCTTATTTGCCAGTGACCTTTGCTTACCGGGGGAGTCCTGGATTAGGGCGTGTCCGGATGGTCGGACTATGACCTTTGGCCGGACTCCCGAACTATGAAGATACAAGATTGAAGACTTCATCCCGTGTCCGGATAGGACTTTCCTTGGCGTGGAAGGCAAGCTTGGCGATTTGATATGAAGATCTCCTCCCATTGTAACCGACTCTGTGTAACCCTAGCCCTCTCCGGTGTCTATATAAACCGGAGAGTTTTAGTCCGTAGGACGAACAACAATCAACCATAGGCTAGCTTCTAGGGTTTAGCCTCTCTGATCTCGTGGTAGATCAACTCTTATACTACCCATATCATCAATATTAATCAAGCAGGAGTAGGGTTTTACCTCCATCGAGAGGGCCCGAACCTGGGTAAAAACATCGTGTCCCTTGTCTCCTGTTACCATCCACCAAGACTCACAGTTCGGGATCCCCTACCCGAGATCCGCCGGTTTTGACACTGACATTGGTGCTTTGATTGAGAGTTCCTCTGTGTCGTCACCATCAGGAAGGATGCCGCACCCCGTCTTTAAAGACGGCGCTGTTGCTAAAAGAGCTTTGGCTGTCGGCCAAACTCTCCGACTAGGCAGTTTTCTAATGACCGCCTGTTCGGCCGCCGCACCGATGATGACCTCTCGGGTCATCGGAATCAATCTCCACATCAGCTCGGAACTTGTCGAGCAGTTAGATCCGATGGAGCTCTCTTCCTTAAACGAGCTCTTGGATTGCATCGCCGCCCTGGGAGTCGCTACAGATTACGACCAGATTGGGCTTAAACCCGATCTGAGAGAGATTGACTCTCCCCAGGTCACCCACCACATTGAAGTGGTGGAGGAACAATGCGGCGAATCTTCACCCATCCTAAGTACCAGATGTGTCCGGATTCCTGATCCCCCCAAGTCGGACATCCGCGGAGGGGAGGACGTCACCCAAGCCCTGAACCTAAAGCCAGGTAGCGGGCCTGATTCATTGGATAACGTCCAAGAAAACAAGCTTTCGAGTTCGGAAATTTCTTGGCCCCTGAGTCTTAGATGGGGCGAGGTTCCGGATTTAAATCCACCCGCCCACCCAAATATAAAGGATCTATCCCAAATTCGGCAAGAGCCCAGGGAAACAGTACACCATTACTGGGCCAGATTCCTCCTGGTTATGAACAGGATAAAGGACTGCCGCGAGAGGGACGCAATTTCATTCTTCTGCAACAACTGCACGGACATTGGAATCCTCAATGCCATAAGTCGCCGCGAAATTACACTCTTCGCCGACTTGACATCCATAGTACGAAAGTACTATGCGACAGAAAGCATTCGGAAAACCGAAACAAAATTCTGGGACAATCCGACCCTGAATACAATCCCAGTCCGAAACAAAAGGACGCATTATCACCAGGCACCTGGGCCTAACAGCAAAAAACAAAAACCCTCTATAGGGTATGGAACCGTACTAGAGGGATGACTCAATGGACCCTGTAAAATTCATAGTACAGAGGGCGTCACACCAACTCATAGCCTGAGAGCATGTTGGATACTCCGGCAGGTGGCCAGAAGTGGCGAGGAGCTTCTAACTCCAGAATCCGCAGAGCACCACCCAAGAAACGCCAGTATGGTGTCAACAGTCTTCGAGACTTTTGCATCAAACAATGCGAGGAAACGAATGCTCCGCAGCCTTACCGAAGTCTACCAAGTAGCGACAATAAACCCATGGAGTGACACGGCTATTACCTTTAATGCCAGTGATGAACCTAAATTCCGGACAGCCCGAGCACCAGCCGCACTGGTCCTCAGTCCGATAGTGGACGGCTTCCGGCTTACAAAGGTACTCATGGACGGTGGCAGCGGATTGAACCTCATCTATGAGGAAACCCTGCGAAAAATGGAAATAGACTGGAGCCGCATTGAGCAAAGCAACACAACCTTTAGAGGAATAATCCCCAGTCGGGAAGCGTGCTATTTAGGAGAAATCACACTGGATGTGGGGTTCGGCACGCCAAATAATTACAGATCCAAGGAGGTCACATTTCAAGTGGCCCCGTTCAGCAGCGGATACCACACTCTGTTAGGGCGAGAAGCATTCACAATTTTTCAAGCTATACCCCATTATGGGTACATGAAGCTCAAAATGCCCGGACCCAACGGAATCATCACTCTTGCTAGTGATCTGGACACAGCGCTCCGCGCCGAAAACAAGACAGCCGCACTGGCCCTCGAGGCATTATCCGAAGCCCTAGCGACCGAGGAACTAACTGTGTTGCGCTCTATGGTGGACAGGTATGACGTGATACTCGACAAAAGATCCAAGTCCACCTCCTTCAAGCCGGCAGACGAAATAGTCAAGTTCCAAGTCCATCCAACGGACACTACAAAAACGGCCTCCATCGGGGAACAACTAAGCCCTGATGTAAACGCCGCACTAAGAGAATTCCTACGCGAAAATTGGGACATTTTTGCCTCGCACCCTTCAGACATGCCAGGAATCCCACGCAGGCTGGCCGAGCACAACCTGAACATCCTAAAAGGATTCAAGCCTGTTAAGCAGGCTCTTCGGCGTTTCTCCGAACCTAAGAGACAAGCCATGGGAGAGGAGCTATGCAAACTACTGGAAGCCGGATTCATCAGAGATATAAAACATCTGGACTGGCTAGCAAACCTGGTAATGGTACCAAAGAAGGACAAATCCTGGCGCCTATGCGTCGATTTCAAAGACCTAAATAAGGCTTGTCCAAAGGATCCCTTCCCCTCCCCCGCATTGATCAAATCATCGACGCCACTGCAGGACACGATTCATTGTGTTTCCTCGATGCATACTCTGGCTACCACCAAATCAAGATGGCAGAGTCAGACCAAGCCGCAACGGCATTCATCACCCCATACGGCCCATTCTGCTTCAACACAATGCCCTTCGGGCTCAAAAACACCGGCGCAACATATCAGCGCATGATTCAGACATGTCTGGCCAACCAGATCGGCAAAACAGTTGAGGCGTACGTGGATGACATGGTCGTCAAAACCAAGCACGTCGAAACTCTAATAGACGACTTGAGGCTCACGTTTGATAACCTCCGAACATATGACATTAGGCTTAACCCGGAAAAATGCGTTTTCGGTGTACTAGCCGGAAAGCTCTTGGGATTCATCGTATCCGGTAGAGGAATTGAAGCAAACCCAGCCAAGATCCGAGCTCTGTCACAATTGGATATTCCAAAAGATCTCAAGCAAATACAAAAATTGACTGGATGCGTGGTGGCTCTAAGCCGCTTCATCTCCCGCCTGGGGGAAAAGGCATTACCCCTTTACCGCCTCCTCCGGTGCACCGAACACTTCGAGTGGACGGATGCCGCCATGGCCGGACTCGAAGAAATAAAAGCCATATTGGCAACAAACCCAGTTCTGGCCGAGCCTAACATCGGCGAACCAATGTTGTTATACATCGCGGCAACTCATCAAGTTGTAAGCGCAGTCCTCGTCGTCGAACGAGAAATGGACGGACACAAATTCCCTGTCCAGAAACCAGTGTACTACATGTCCACTGTCCTCACTCCATGCAAGTCCCGGTACCCGCATTACCAAAAGATAGCATACGCCGTGTTCATGGCATCCCGGAAGCTACGACACTACTTTCAAGAGTGTTCGATAACAGTAGCCTCCGAAGTACCTCTTAACAATATCATAAACAACCGCGACGCAACGGGCCAGATTGCCAAATGGGCCATTGAGCTCCTCTCATTCGACATAACATATAAGCCACGGCGAGCCATCAAGTCGCAAGCCTTGGCCGACTTTGTCACTGAATGGACTGAAGCCGAACTCCCTAAAGAGTATGGCACATATTACAACTGGACCATGCACTTCGACGGCTCCAAAATGCTGGCGGGTCTGGGGGCTGGCGTCATCCTGATGTCCCCAACAGGAGATACAGTCCAATATGTACTCTAGATAATGTATACGGACTCCAACAATGCAGCCGAATACGAGGCCCTTCTACATGGCCTCCGGATGGCAGTCTCCATGGGCATTCAATGCCTAGAGGTGCGTGGGGATTCGAACCTCGCGATATCCCAAATAAACGGAGACTTTGATGCCAAAGATCCAAAAATGGCAGCTTATCGCAACGTCGTCCTAAATATGTCAGCTCGGTTCGAAGGGCTGGAATTCCACCATGTAGACCGGGAAAATAATCAGGCAGCAGACGTCCTGGCACGCATGGGCGCAAAGCACGATGCAGTCCCCCCCCCCCCAATATTTTCCTGGAAAGGCTATTCAAGCCATCCGTACAGTGGGAAGGGGAATCCGGAAATAACAATCCGGACCTGGCCGCATCACCTGACCCCGAACACCCTCACACAACGGAAGACTCCGTCAATGAAGTCACACCCTCAGCCCACGTAATAATGGCAGTAATTGCCCCGTGGACAGAACCATTCTTAGCCTACTTAACTAGGCATGAACTTCCCGAGGACCAAAATGAGGCACGCTGCATAGTGCGGCGATCTAAAGCCTATAAAGTCCACGAAGGAGAGCTTTATAAGAAAAGCACCACTGGAGTCCTTCAAAGGTGTATCACCGAAGAGGAAGGGCGGAACCTCCTGGCTGAAATTCACGCCGGACTCGGTGGGCACCACGCCGCAGCCCGAGCCCTTGTGAGCAAGGCCTTCCGTACCGGATTTTATTGGCCGACGGCCCGGGCCGACGCTCAGGACTTAGGACAACGATGCGTCGGTTGCCAATTATTTGCTAATCAAAGCCACATGCCGCCTACCTCCCTCCAAACCATACCCATTACCTGGCCTTTTGCGGTCTGGGGGCTTGACATGGTTGGACCCCTTAAAGGAGGAACCCACAAGCAAAAATATCTACTGGTCATGGTGGACAAATTCACCAAATGGATAGAGGCCAAGCCTGTTAAGACGGCCGAATCCGGACCGGTGATAGACTTCATATCCGGGGTTGTACACTGTTACGGGGTCCCCCACAACATCATTACTGACAGCGGCACAAACTTTACGGCCAATGAAGTTAAACTCTGGTGCAAAAACATGGGCATTAAGATCGATTATGCTTCAGTCTATCACCCACAAACTAACGGTCAAGTCGAGCGAGCCAACAGTCTAATCATGAGCAGCATCAAACCCAGATTAGTGCGATCCCTCAAGGAATCTAACACGCACTGGGTAGAGGAGCTCGACTCCGTACTCTGGGGGCTGTGGACCACGCCGAATCACACTACCGGATTCACACCATTTTTATGGTATACGGTGCAGAGGCAGTCCTGCCCTGCGACATAATTCATGACTCACCTCGCGTGCGCATGTACGAAGAAAGAGAAGCCAATCTCGATCGGCAGGACAGCTTGGAAGCATTAGAGGAGGAGCGCGACGTGGCAAAAGCCCGTTCCGCATTCTATCAACAGCAGGCTCGAAGATATCAAAGCAGAGAAGTACAGGCCAAAACTTACAATGTTGGCGAACTAGTTCTATGCCTGCCGGACAAGAAAAAGGACAAACTCAAGCCCAAATGGGAGGGTCCCTTCATAATCGACCAAGTCCTGACTGGTGGAGCGTACCGTCTGCGAAACGCATCGGACAACCGACTCGAGCCGAACCCATGGAACTCTGTGTTCGTCTCCTTCCTCTGTCACCTTTTTTTATTACAAATTAGCTGCCTGGTATTTCTCTCCTCCTCCCTCCCTTTTTTTCCCAAGCCTTTAGGGGCTTGCTTGCGCGTTGTTCGCACATAAGTGGCGCGCCACCCGCGCTCATTATACCTGGGGGCTTCTTTATCAGAAGCTTATATACACGGGCCTCATGCCCAAAACATGTGTGACACCTCCGCATGAACCTTTTATGCACCATTATATGCATCAATATGACTTAAGTTTTGGCCAAGCTGGGTTGCCTGGCTCCTGTGCTTACCCCTACGTTCTCATTTGTTCGGCTAGGTGGTAAAGGGAGCACCTCAGCGATTGTTACTGCCGGGTCAGCCGGATGTGTACCTCAGACTGGGTGAAGCCAAAAGCTAGCATTCTTAAGGGAATATTTGGTCGGTGAACTAAAAGATGATTTTTCACTTATTTATTTATCTGCCCCCAGATGCTTTTCTGCTTTTTTTCGCAGTCCAGACATGCACTTTAGGGCATGCCTCCCAGGGAAAGGAACCCCTAACGAAACTATTCTCCCTAGAAGATGTTTCTTACTAACCATGTAATATAACATAACTAGTTGGGCACTTGTCTGCTAAAGCACTGATGACCCCTACGCCTGGTCTCCATGCATGCCCCGGTTCTTACATAACCGAGAGGGTATTCGGACACACTCCGGACTATCGGGTCCAGAGGTTGAAGCGAAAAGGTCCGCAATGACAAACGATCTACAATCCGGCTAGAAGGAATTTTACATGTCATTTTAAATTACATAGTCAATTTGACTGGGTATATTCTTCTTCAATACCATCCAATAGGCTGTCTAATTTACAATCCTATTGGGAATACTTGGCGGCCAGCTCTACCTGGCCGTACACTAAACTGACAGGGATCTCCTCCCCGTCGGGCCCCACAGGGCTGACCTCGGCCATGTGGTTTGGGTCAGTCTTCATGTACCGCGTCTTCACCATGGCCCAGGCCTCCCTGGCGCCTTGACGGCAGGCCGATATCTTCCATAATCGGAAGCGCTGCCGCACTCCCTTCAGCTTCTCTGCAAGCTCTCCAAGGCCTTCGGGCATGGAGAGGGCTGGCCATAAAGCCTGGACGATGCCTTGCATCACCTGCCGAACTCGTTCGTGCAGTTGCAATAGCTCGGGAAGAAGGTCCGCCGCAGAACCGGGCATTTCCTCCGCATGCCGACCGGGCATTTCCTCGTCGAACTATTTTTCAAAGATTCGTTTAAGAACTTACTAAAAATGCCGCGTCGAAGTTGTCGATTCTCCTTTACGGAATCAGACAGCTGAGCACGAACATCCTTTAGTTCCTCGCCCAGCTGGGTATTGGCGTCTTGAAGCTTGTTCTTCTCTTGCCTCACCCTCGTCAGCACGCTCTCGCCGGCCTTTAACTGGCGCAAGAGTTGTTGCTTGTCCGGATTCACTCCGGCCTCATCTGCACTGTTATTGTCAGAATTGCACACATGCTGCACTTCACAACAGACCTATCTTTCGCAGCATATATTACCTGCGGGGGTCCCTTTGGCATTCTCTGTAGCGGCTAGTGCGGCCTCAACTTGGGCCTTGCACTCTTCCAGCTCCTGGGACAGTTGCGTATTCTTTTTTGTAAGTTTCTGCATAACATATGATCCTTAAATCAGTTATCTTAACTATTTCAAGTCTCGGGGGCTACTCACATATGTAACTATCAGATTTACTCACCCGTATGTCTTTCACATACTGCCCTGTGGCTCTGGCTAGACCATTTTGAGCGGCACGGAGGTACGCATCTCCCGTATTAAAGGCGTCCAACGCCTCTTGGGAAAAATATGCGTCGCGAAAAACAGTCCGGTGACGCCTGTGGTTCATGGCACTCTCCACCTCTGAATTGGTGGCAGATAGCCCGTCTGCATCCTCTATCGGAGGAACGTCCGGTGCGCGCCCCGTGTTCTCCTCCGCTTCCGGACCCGGCCTTGAAGCCTGGCCGGTGGATATAGTCCGGCTGGCGCTCTTCTTCCTGAGGAGAGCATGAGCGTTAGTATGCCTTGAGGGCATAAACCCTAGGCGTTAAAGTTGCACGCCGTACCGTTGCGCCGGCATCTCGATTCAGTCCGCACTTCTTTTTAGCCCGCCTGGCTTCAATGGCCCTTGTTGGCTACCCACCGCGGGCTCGGCCCTCCGCCTGAAGGATTTACCCTGCAAAACGAAACACTATTGGTTTACAGCAATCGAAATAAGCAGGGATGGATCCTCTTGAAAGTACTGGGACTTCGGTCTCGGTTACTTTAAGGCTGGAAGTAGTCCAGGATAATTGGCCGTAATGGCCACTAAGGTGTTGTCCTTACTCAATTGATGAAACACCCCATCAATTAGCTCCACACACAAGTCCGGGTCCTCATGGGAGTCTGGGTCGAGGGACCGTTCTGGGTCCTCGGGTTATGGAGGAGGGTTGTTTATCTCCTTCACAGTCTAGCGCAGCTCCTGCGTTAAAATTTCTAGGCTAAGTACTCAATTATGGGAATTTGAAAACAGGTAGGCAAGTGAGAGTGTTCGCTCACCTAGCTTCGAGGACTGTACATGGAGAATCCGCCCCATGGGTTGACACGGAGGAATTCCTCTTCTTCTCCCTTGTACAAAGCGGATAAGATCTTTGTTAGAGTGGCAGCCGAATCCGGCCCCTTGCGACCGCACCGGGTGGCGTCGTCCTCCCCATTGAAATCCCACATGGGGTGGCCTCTGTACTGAAGCGGCTGCACCCCCCGCATAATGCATGTGGACATGACCTCGATCATGGTCAGTCTGGAATGAGCCAACAACCTTATCCGGCTCATCAGGTAAAGGACGTCCCTGTCAGTTTCCCTCTGAGGGTTTCGTGGGTGCCAGCTCAGGCGTTTGTTCAACGGAGCGTTGTTGAACTCAGGGAGGCCGATCCGTACCGGGTCCGGCAGGGGGACGTCGTCTATATAAAACCATTCCTAAGGCCAGTCATCGGACGCCTTCTTTGGGGTCCCGGATAGATATCTGGTCCCGGCGATGCACCATAGTTCGGCTCCGCCCACTTGATAAATCAACCCTCCTGAGAGCGGGGCACAAGGCAGAACAACTTCTTCCACATCGCGGAATGGGCCTCGATGCCCAAAAACAGCTCGCAGAGGGCCACGAAGCCCGCAATATGCAGTATGGAGGCAGGCGTGAGGTTGTGTAGCTGGAGGCCGTAAAACTCCAGTAGCCCTCGGAGAAACGGATGAATTGGAAATCCGAGTCCTCTTATTAAATAAGGGACTAGGCATACCCGCTCTCCTTGGGAGGGATTGGGGACGCTCTCCGCCTGCTCTCCGCCGCTATAGGTGGCAATCCCGGCTTGAACTGGGACCATATATGCTGGGGGGAGGAGCCCCTTGGATTGGAGCACTACTAGCTCGCTATGCGGGACGGAACACCGCTCCCAATCTCCGGGCCGAGGGCTGGAGAGGCAAGAGGAGGGGCTGCATCGACCGGCCATGGTGGAATGGTTCTCTGTCAAAGGCGCTCTGATGAATGCTCGCGGAGGGAAGATGGTGTGAATTGGAATCTAAATCCCCATCTCTTTTATGGGCGGTTCATTTATGCGGCTAGGGGGGTAAATGAAAAAACTCCCTGGCTTTTGGCATTCGTTTGACACGTGGAAGATGGTCATTATTGGGCACAGAAGCTGAGGAGTGCAGCATGCACTAGAAGCCGGACACTATTCGACAGGTACATGGAATTTGGAGAAGAACCCACCTTGCAATGCCGAAGACAAACTTGCGGGCCGGACTCATCGTCATTGAAGCCTGGTTCGGGGGCTACTGAGGGAGTCCTGGATTAGGGGGTGTCCGGATGGCCGGACTATGACCTTTGTCCAGACTCCCGAACTATGAAGATACAAGATTGAAGACTTCGTCCCGTGTCCGGATAGGACTTTCTTTGGCGTGGAAGACAAGCTTGGCGATTCGATATGAAGATCTCCTCCCATTGTAACCGACTCTGTGTAACCCTAGCCCTCTCGGTGTCTATATAAACCGGAGAGTTTTAGTCCGTAGGACGAACAACAATCATACCATAGGCTAGCTTCAGGGTTTAGCCTCTCTGATCTCGTGGTAGATCAACTCTTATACTGCCCATATCATCAATATTAATCAAGCAGGAGTAGGGTTTTACCTCCATTGAGAGGGCCCGAACCTGGGTAAAAACATCGTGTCCCTTGTCTCCTGTTACCATCCGCCTAGACGCACAGTTCGGGACCCCCTACCCGAGATCCACCGGTTTTGACACCGACACTTACCCTTCTCCGATGTCTTGTAGGCCACAAATGCGGGCCAGTGATCTCTTATCTTCTCATATGGACCGATGAATTCTGGAGTCTCATTTTTCTTGACAAACTTTTTTTTTCAACTCTTTCTTCCAGTTGTTGAATAGTGTTGCCATCTTCTTAAGAGCAAATGCCTTGACCTTTCACTCTATAACTGGGTTAGTCAGATCCTCCTCTGGCGGTAGGCTAAAATTTGTCATCACCGAGGTCCAAAGATCATCTTTCAGTCTATCCTGGACATAAGAAACTTCAGGGTCTTTCTTCTTACTCCATTGTTCGATATTGATCGGGACGTTGTCCCTAACAACTACTCCGCACTGATGTAGAAATGTGTCCTTGGTCTTCTTGGGAGCAATTGGTTGGCCATCTTTCGCGACTTCTGTGATCGTGAACCTTTCATCCAGGTGCAACCTTTTCTTCGGGCCTCATCTCCTTACGAAAGTTTGGCTCGATCCGGAGGGATAGAAGAAGAAAGAAGTGTTAATATATGTACATAACAAAACAATTAATTCATCAAGTCAGCACGGGCTTAATATACCTCGTCGGACTTTGCAATAGTTAAGGCTCCCTCCTCCGTTCGGTCACCGGAGCCGTGATGATGATCTTATTCCTCCGTTGTTCGGTCACCGGAGCCGTCATGGCCTCCTTCCTCCTCCATTGTTGGATCATTGGAGCCATCATCCTCTCCTTCCTGACCATCGGTGTCATTGAGAAACGACAAGGGATCACCTCCCTGAAGGATTATATCCCCCAACAACTCTTCTTGTTCCAAGTTTCTGTCCATAGTTTCTACAAATATTACAACATGGCAATGTATAAACATGAGAGATGGATTAGTGGCAAACATAGACCTAGCTAATCACAACAAGGAATCATATGCATATATGAGCAATAGATTAGTTGCAGACCACCTCTCTCATGCATATCCGATGTCCCCCCTCATGTTAAAGTTATCGGGGTTATACTTTCAAGAGAGGACACTTTGCAAAAAATAATTGCTTTGCAGGAAATCAAACTATCCATTCTACCCCCATTGACCTATGTCGCCCGCCTACCGAATAAATAAAGTCCCTTCGGTTCACTGAGGTAATACCGGTGAATTAGATGCCAATGTATAGTATTATGCATAACAATTACCGGTAGGGGCGGGAGGGGGTAGATTGACAACGCTCTTTCTTCTAGGGTTTGGGTGGCCTCGAGTGTTGGTCGGACGAGCGAACCGCCTCTCTCATGCATGTCCGACGTCCCCCCTCATGTCGAAGTTATCGGGGAGGGGTAAAAATTTAACTTAGTGAATCTTTTAACTCATTTTGAATATATGAACATTTTAACTTAGTAACTTAGTAACTTGGTAAATCTTAACTAATTTCTATGAACAAAAAAATATTTTATGAACAAAAAACATCATATGAACATTTTTTATATATATACATCCATTCATCCATCCATACATACATACACATACATATATACATGGACCAAAAAATGCTATGAAAAAAGAAAAATCATAATATGAACAATATCTATATACATCGATCCATCCATACATCCATCCATCCATCCATCCATACATACATACATACATACATACATGCATACATACATGGGAAAAATGCTATATGAACAAAAAAGTGTATGAACAAGGCGATGGCGGCTAAGCAGAGCAGGGGCAGCGGCGGCTAGCAGATTACAGGGGCGACGGAGGCAGTGGCGGCAACGCAGGGGAAGGGCCCGAGGAGCTCACTAGGGGTTGGCGTCGGGGCATGGAGCGGCCATGGGCATCGGGCAGGGAGCAGCGGCCGGTGTCGGGGGCGGTGGAGCAGCCTGGCAGCATCAGGGCAGGGTCGGCGACGGGGAACGGCGAAGCAGCCTGGCAGCGTAGTGCGTTTTGGCGTCGGGGAAGAGAATGGGAAGAAAGTTGCTAAGTGCTACTTATATAGCATCACCTTTGGTCCCGGTTGGTGGCACCAACCGGGACTAAAGGCCACCCTTTCGTCCCGGTTCATGCTACCAACCGAGACCAAATGTGTATTTCTCCAGGCGAAAGGGCGGGAAGCACCGACCATTGGTCCCGGTTGGTGGCACGAACCAGGACAAAAGGGTGGCCTTTAGTCCCGGTTGGTGCCACCAACCGGGACCAATGGTCTGTGCTGCCGCATCCAAAACTTTAGTCCCACCTCGCTAGTTGAGAGGGGCTCAGAGTTTTTTATAAGCGCTGCTGCCGCTTCTCTCTTGAAATCCTCTCTACTATAGGCAATAAATGCCTATCTGATGCCTTGTTGGGTCTGCTTACACTATGGGCCTGCATCGAGGCCCATTTGTAGGGTTTCCAATCGTATGCAGGCCGTGGTGCCTAGTAGGCGGGCCTTATTATTATTATTTTTGCATATGTTATGTTTTTAATTTTTTAATGTTATTTCTGCATATGTTATTTTTACTTATATAATTTTAGTTGCATAAATTTTATATAACTAGCAAAAGAGCCCGTGCGTTGCAACGGGATAGTAAATAACAGAGGTTCTTAACCCAATAACCATGACTCAAGACCCTAATGTGTTCACGTCCTTTATTTTCACATGGCATCACATTTGTGTTGTTTATGGCGCTCTCAGTGCTCACAAAACGAAAGCGTGTTTGAATGCGGTCAGTTCTAAGGCGTCTCTCTATCGTGCACACTCGCTCGAAATAAAATGAGAAATATGTTCTTTTTCCCTGCGAGGTTTTTCACAGGTGTTCATGTGTGGTTATCGATGTTTTCATTCCTCTCTATCAGTAAGAAAGAAAAATGGATCGTACATTATAGATTAATTTCACACCAAAATAATATTTTAGAAATATTTAACATCTAAAAATAGCATCATATTTACATTCTACACATTTTTCTAATCAAGTTTCATATATAACATGCTAAAATCGGAGTTACGGTTTAAAAGATATTGATAATTTTGTTTTAGATAAACTGCGGATTGATTAACCGAAAAGTCAGGGATTTTTATGTTAAAACGAAAAAACCGGTTCGGTTGACTTAAATATGGACTCTTTTTAGTTCATACTTTTTGCTATTATAGTTTTATAAAATCTTTTTAGTTCATTGTTTTTGCTAATATTAGAGTTTTATAAAAGCTTTTTAGTTCATTCTTTGAGCTATATGACCCTAAAATTGAAAAGCACTACAAATGAACTCTAAAAAGGTTGAAAGTTGGCATGACATCATCATTTCACCCACATAGCATGTGCTAGAAAGTTGAGAGGATTGTGGTAAAAACTGGATGCACTTCGTGTACAAAATGGACAATCTCTTTCGAAGTATCAGGGTGTTGGACGAAAACTCATCTGTTACAAAGGGATTCCATTTTTTGAACTTATTTCAACTCCAGACTTTTTTTGCATTCAACATGCACCATTCAAAACCACATCATCAATTTTCAACTCTTTCTGACTTCATTTGGTATTTTTCATGCATGTACTGACTTTTTAACTAAATGACCCTGAAATTGAAAAGCACTACAAATGAACTTTGAAAAGGTTGAAAGTTGGTATGGTATCATATTTTCACCCACAAAGCATGTGCTAAAAAGTTGAGAGGGTTACGGCAAAAACTGGATGCACTCCATGTACAAAATGGACAATCTCTTTCAAAGAATCAGGGTTTCGGACGAAAACTCATCTACTACAAAGGGATTTCATTTTTTTTCTTTGCATAATCAAAGCCATCATCAGAGCCATTATCAGAATAGTTGTGGAGAGAAAGTCTTCAGTTTTTCTTCGCGTGTGTCCCTTTCTTATTGCGCCGTAACCATGGATAATCTTCATCGTTTAATAGGGTGCTTGGGCTAGCCTTCACTTTGAAGGGAGGAATTTCATGAAACTTTTCATAATCTTAAGACATATGTCTATCTTGCCCTCCACTCCCATGATGACTCATCGTATGATGTATTCGCTTCCTTTTCTTTTTCTCGGTTTGGTAGACATGTCCTTCACATAGAAAACCTGCTCCACATCATTGGCTAGGATGAATGGTTCATTTGTGTACCCAACATTGTTCAGATCCACTGTTGTCATTCCGTACTGCGGATCTACCTGTACCCTGCCTCCTGACAGATTAACCCATTTGCACCGAAACAAAGGGGCCTTAAAATCATCTCCATAGTCAAGTTCCCATATGTCCACTATGTAACCATAATATGTATCCTTTCCCCTCTTGGTTGCTTCATCAAAGCGGACACCACTATTTTGGTTGGTGCTCTTTTGATCTTGGGCGATTTTGTAAAATGTATTACCCATTTATGTTGTACCCTTTGTAAGTCAATACAGTCGAAGATGGTCCCCTGGCCAACGAGTACATCTCATCTCCAACAGTGTTGTCATCCATGAGATGTGTTTGCAACCAACTGCCGAAAGTCCTGATGTGTTCACATGTAATCCAGGAACCACACTGCTCCGGGTGTTTGGAGCGCAGAATATTCTTGTGTTCATTGACATACGGGGTCACCAAGGTAGAATTCTGTAGAACTGTGTAGTGTCCTTGAGACCAAGAATGCCCGTCCCTACATATTATTGAGTCCGCTCCTAGCGTGCCTTTTCTAGTCAGTCTCCCCTCACACCGTGATTGAGGGAGACCAATATTCTTAAGGTCAGGAATGAAGTCAACACAAAACCTAGTGACCTCCTTTGTTTCATGGCCCATGGAGATGCTTCCTTCTGGCCTAGCACAGTTACAAACATATTTCTTTAAGACTCCCATGAACCTCTCAAAGGGGAACATATTGTGTAGAAATATAGGGCCCAAAATGCCAATCACGTCGACTAGATGAACTAGGACGTGCGTCACGGTATTTAAGAAGGATGGTGGGAACACCAGCTCGAAACTGACAAGACATTGCACCAAATCACTCTTTAACCTTGGTCGGATTTCTAGATCGGTTACTTTCTAAGAGATTGCATTGAAGAATGCACATAGCTTCACAATGGCTAATCGAACATTTTCCGGTGGAAACCCCCTCAATGCAACCAGAAGCAGTTGCATCATAATCACGTGGCAGTCATGAGACTTTAGGCTCTGGAACTTTTTCTCTGGGATATTTATTATTCCCTTTATATTGGACAAGAAGCTACACAGGAACTTCATACTGAGCAGGCATTCAAAGAAGAATTCCTTCTCTTCTTTGATAAGAGCTTAGCTGGCAGGACCTTGATACTGCTTTGGATGCATGCCGTCTTTTTCGTGCACACGTTGCTGGTCCTCCCGTGCCTCCGGTGTATCTTTTGTCTTCCCATACATGCCCAAGAATCCTAGCAGGTTCATGCAAAGATTCTTCGTCACGTGCATCACGTCGACTGCAGAGCGGACCTCTAGGTCTTTCCAATAGGGTAGGTCCCAAAATATAGGTTTCTTCTTCCACATGGGTGGCGTCCCTCAACGTCATTCGGAATAGATAGTCCTCCAGGACCCTTTCCAAAGATTACTTGTAAATCATTGACCATATCTAGTATGTGATCACTAGTACGCAGGGCGGGCTTCCTCCGGTGATCTGCCTCACCTTTGAAATGCTTTCCTTTCTTTCGACATTGATGGTTGGTCGGAAGAAATCAACGATGTCCCGGGTACACATTCTTCCTGCATTTGTCCAAATATATACTTTTGATGTCATCTAAACAGTGTGTGCATGCGTGGTATCCCTTGTTTGTCTGTCCTGAAAGGTTACTGAGAGCAGGCCCATCATTGATGGTTACATACAGCAACGCATGTAGGTCAAATTCCTCCTGGTTGTGCTCATCCCACACACGTACACCTTTTCTATTTCACACCTATAAAAGTTTTTCAACTAATGGCCTTAGATACACATCAATGTCGTTCCCGTGTTGCTTAGGGCCTTGGATGAGCACTGGCATCATAATGAACTTCCTCTTCATGCACAACCAAGGAGGAAGGTTATAGATACATAGAGTCACGGGCCAGGTGCTATGATTGTTGTTCTGCTCCCCAAAAGGATTAATGCCATCTGCGCTTAAACCAAACCATACGTTCCTTGCATCATCTACAAAGTCCCCCCACCTTCTCTCGATTTTTCTCCACTACGACCCGTGAGCGGGTGCTCTCAACTTTACGTCTTTCTTACGGTCCTCTATGTGCCATCACATCAACTTGGCATGCTCTTTGTTTCTGAATAGACGTTTCAACCATGGTATTATACGAGCATACCACATCACCTTGGCAGGAACCCTCTTCCTAGGGCGCTCGCCCTCAACATCACCAGGGTCATCTCGTCTGATCTTATACCGCAATGCACCGCATACCAGGCATGCATTCAATTCCTCGTACTCACCGCGGTAGAGGATGAAATCATTAGGGCGTGCATGTATCTTCTGCACCTCCAATCCTAGAGGGCATAGAACCCTTCTTTGCTTCGTACATACTATCGGGCAATTCATTATCCTTTGGAAGCTTCTTCTTTAATATTTTCAGAAGCTTCCCAAATATGTTGTCAGATACACCATTGTCTGCCTTCCATTTGCAGCAATTCCATTGTGGTACCGAGTTTTGTGTTTTCATCTTTGCAATTTGGGTACAACCCTTTTTGTGATCCTCTAACATGCAATCGAACTTCATCTTCTCCCTTTCACTTTGGCATTGTCTCTTTGCATCAACAATGACCCGACGAAGATCATCATCTGGCACATCGTCTGGTTCCTCTTGATCTTCAGCTTCCCTCGTTGCAGTATAACCATATTCAGGGGGCGGATAGTTGTCATCAAGGTTATCAGAATCACGATCCTGTTATACGATTCTACGACTTTGTGATCCAAACTAACCCATCTGGTTCTACAATCTTAGTTCATGGAATCTATGTTTCTATGATCCTGATAGTGAAGATTCTACGATTTGTGATCCTACCATTTCGATCCGATTCAAAATCGTGATTCTGACAACCTTGGTTGTCATCATCCCCTTCTTCTTTGTTTTCTTCCATCGTAACCCCTCTTTCTCCGTGATTGGTCCAGACATTATAATGTGGCATGAAACCCTTCTCAAGTAGGTGTACATGAAGTGTTTTCGAGTTAGAGTAATCCTTCTATTCTCACATATAGGGCATTGGAAAATACATAAAACCATTATGCTTGTTTGCCTCAGCCACTTCGAGAAAATTATGCAGACCCTCAATGTACTCGGAGGTGCATCTTTCACCGTACATCCATTGACGGTTCATCTGCGTGCATTATATAATTAAGTGTATCAAAAACCATTATAGAACATCATGAATAGAGAAATGACCAAATTAATAGAATTTATCATCACATTAAAATCAAAGTACAGTAGTGATCAAATGTTATTACTGGAAAAATAAATACATAAAGTTCATACATAGTTCTCATAGAACAACATATAGCTCTCTAGAGCATCTAATTAAAACATACATTGAAACTATGTAAAACATTTAAATGCAACAACAAATGTGATCAAGATTGCAACTAAGATAACAATTGATCCAACAGCATAGTGATACCAAGCCTCTTGATTAACGGCATATTTTTTAATCTTTCTAATCTTCAAGCATATTTCATCTGTCTTGATCTTGTGATCATGGACGACATCCGCAACATGCAACTCCAATTCTATCTTCTCCTCCTCAATTCTTTTCAATTTTATCTTCAAGTAATTATTTTCATTCTCAACTAAATTTAACCTCTCGACAAGGGGGTCGGTTGGAATTTCCAGTTCACATACGTCCTAGATAAAAACATCTATGTCATGTTCGTTGGCATAATTGTCATAAACACTAAATAAAACAAATAGTTATAAAAGATAATATACCACGTCTGAATCATAGACAAGACGAGGGCTGACGGGGCGGATACCAAAACCATGGCACTATGTAATAACAAACAATAATAAAAGTAAGAAAAGCATACAAGTATCTATCTAAATCATACAAGTAAGATTTTTTTTCTTTTGGAAAAAAGATAAGAACAAGAGGCTCACCACGGTGGTATCGGCGACGAGATCGGTGCTGGCGATCGACGGCGGTGAGGACGGGGACGGAACGACACCCTACACATGTGCAGGCTCTGGGAACTTAGTTTGAGCTCAAATTGTGCATCTAAATCAAAAGAACTCCCACATACACTCCTACACTAAAACCCACAAACCACTCTACTTATAGAGCATTTGAAATGAGCTAAACTAGCAGAGAGATGAAAGGATGAAGTAGCTAACCTTTTAGAACACGTGTGCAGATGGTGCACTGCCAAACCTAGACAAATCTTGGGGAAAATGGAGTTTGGAGAACGAGCTTGGAGAGTAGAAAGCTTAAGTGTTGCTCCGGTATTTCATCGAACACCTCATGTGCATAGGAGGTGAAAACAGAGAGCAGCACACCTCCCACCCTTTCCACAGCCAAAAAATAGAGGATATGGGGGGGTGTGGATATATATACGCAAAACTTTAGTCCCGATTTGTGTCTAAAACTGAGACTAAAGGACAACCTTTGGTCCCGGTTCCAGACACCAGCCGGGACTAAAGGGGTTGCGCCAGGAGCGAGGCCCTTTAGTCCCGGTTTGTTTCTGGAACCGCGACCAAAGGGGTCAAACGAACCGGGACCCTGGCCCGGCCGGCACCCTGGCCTCACGAACTGGGAGTGATGCACCCATTGGTCCCGGTTCTTAGGAGAACCAGGATTAATGCCCTTTTCTGGCCTGAACCAAAGCCATGTTTTCTATTAGTGCATGGTTGGCTTGTGTTGTAGACAAACCCAAGCCGAAGAAGAATAATGATGGATGACGTAAAAAGGTTGAGCTAATTGCGGAGGAGGTCTTCAGAGCGACGCTAGGATGGAAGATGGCGCGCAGGATCACTGTTGGGTCAAAAATGCTAGTGTGCTGTCAGAAAACAATCTCTCGAGATCTTGCTTCTCCTTTGGCCTCAATCTTACTGCCTTTCCTGCTGTCCTTGGTCTAGTTTAGTCTTAGTTTGGTCAAAAGCTTCTAGTTGTTATGGAGAAATAGTTGACCCGTTGCGCCACGCAGAGACCCGCTGAAGACATGTTGTCGATGAAAATAGTTTCATTTTACAAAAACATATTCAATACTGGTAGTAGAAAGCACATGTGCTAGACGTTGCTATATTGAAAATATGTTTATCACCCCGAGAAAACTGAGTGTGAAAAACAAACCATATTTGTATAACATGTATAGACAGTTAAGGAAGCTTTTTTAGCTGAAAATATGGTTATCGCACTGAGAAATCTGAGTTTGAAAAGAAAATTTTATATAAGAACATTAAATGGCAGAATGACCCAGTGGCAACATGTAGTGCTAAATGTTAACTACAAATCCATAGGTTGTCCGTTTGGGCATCTTTCTCGTCTTTCTAAATTTTGAAATTGCAATATACTGGTATGCTTTCCTCTGCCTCATCAATCCCCACAATCGTGATGTGCAGAGGCAGCTCTATGCATGAGAAGGGCTTTCAAGTAGCGTGCTCTCTGGATGACCCATTGCGCCAAATGGCACAGAGGCCCATTTAAAACCATGAACACTTTGAAAATATTTGCATTTTTTAATAACTATACGCTTGAGCAATCACATAGGACACGAATTGTAACTACTTTTATAAAAAAGAATAGATTTGTCTTTCAAAATATATACTTGAGCATGCATAATTTGTTATGTTATTCAGGAACACAGAGGCATAAGTTTAAAAAATTCAAACAAAGAATGAAATGTAAATAGTTGCTGAATGTAATTATGCAACAAATTAGAACATCGGTGGGTCAAATAACTGAGCCTGCAATTAGAAAGTCCAAATAGCTTACGCTAAAAAGAAGGTAAACATAGTTGACACAATAAAGCCTGGTTTGATGAACTCCATTGCACACTTTGTGGTGTTTGATGAATAAAGCTACCCCTCAAAAAAAAGTGACACAATAAAATGTACTTAATACACGATGAACATTTCTTATAAATAGTGGTCAATTACATCAAATAATTTGGTTCTGTACAAAAGAAAGTTTCCTCTTTTGTGTATATATATCCTAAACACCATCCCTTGCGATGAACTCTTTGTCTTTGTCCACAAATTTGGTTATTCACCATCCAGCATGTCAGTTGCAGTCTCCTGAAGCATAGGAACAACATAAGTTAAAACAATCTGGTCAAACATACACTAAGAATATACTCATGGGCATTATCGACGGATTAAACCAAAGTTATAGTGCAACAGGTTCTCTGTAAAGAATTAACCTGAGAAGGTCGTTCTTCAAGCTAACTCCTAGGTCCTAGCAGAAGATGATGCATCTAAGCGAAGCTGCCTGGAGATTTCTTATATGTCCCTTGCTCTCCACTGCAACAGATAGTTGGAATGGCATATAAGATAAGTGTGAGGTACTGACAGAAGATCACTCTCAAAAGGCACATTCAGTATGTGTATGTAATGATATAGAGGCATTATTAATTAAGTAACCTGAATAAGTTGTTGCATATTTCTTCTAGGGACAACTGTTTACATATTTCTTCTATATCCATTGCTCTCTGATGTAACAATTAAAATGGCAAACAAAGTAATTCTTAGGCATTGATATTACTGACTTACTTGTTCGCAGGCATATACTGAAATCGAGAGCATAAAGGTAATATGTTATAGCATATATCTGTACTATAAGTAACAAAAGAGTAGTCTCTTTCCTTTTTTCAACATAACAGTCTACTTATCTGATGCACTTGGACTAACAGGAACATAAGAAAACACCAATGACTAATCATTTGGAAGGCAGCATGGCTGAGTCCTACACATGGCTAGTTAAGCCCTCTTGCCAAGCTGGAAAGTTTCTTACAAATGCGGAAATATCCATAAGATTGCATCTCTCATGTTCTACTCAAATAATATTTTGTATATATCAGAGGTTTCAAAAGCTAGGTACCAGTTAACTCATATTGTGTTTGTTTGTATATATATATCATTGGTCTGTTTTATTCTAGAGCCTTACTAACCAAATAAAGATCAAAATTTTGAAGTAAATTCTATGCCTAGAAACCAAATAAGAACTACACTGAAAATATTTATGAATTACTACAACTATACAGACCATTTTAGACTACTTTAGTATGAGACTGTAATCAAGAATAATGAATGTAGGTGATCTGATATCTTGTTCGAACAATAAAATAAATAAGGACAGATAGGCAATGGATTTGACCAACAAAACCAAATACTTCTAGATCTGTACGAACTTCTAAAGAATTGATCAAATCTTAAAAGTTGGAAAGGCTAAGCAGATAGAGTAATGATATGTTATAGGAATAAGCAAGCATGTCCGCTGACCATACATAGTAGCTGATTAGCGATGATGCACTCAATGTGAAGCGGTGTTTCCATGCCTATCAGGATAAAGGTATTCTTTTCTGCAAGGATAAACATGGAAGTGGAGTGATCAAGCACACCGAAAAGAGTTTTCATGAATTAAAATTAAGAAACAGAATATGGAAATAAGTGTTTTGAAACATAGAATTTTGGAGCTGCACAAAAGATGCAACTGAAGAGGAGGACACCCCTAAATGAAAACATCGAGTTAAAAAATTAAGCTAGCAAACCAGTCTGGCCTATTATATATCCCACATGGACAGTAGCACCTACATATTGAAGCAACAAAATTGACCAAAAAAATCCCCATATATGAACATCACAATCTGTGGGCATTAACTAAACATAAATTAAGCATAGATGTTGTCGAGTAGAAGCTAATATTATAGGATAGGTGACCTAAAGTGAAACACATGACATAACACAAAGTTAAAGTATGCTTAGCGGAGGAATTTAGCAACAACACATGGGAACAGATCTGGGCTGTACCTATAGGTAATTAATCTCTGCATAGATGGCGCAGAGTAGTAACTGCCTTGATTTCTTTGCTGTCCCAGCCCCCTTTCCAGTAGCACATCTCCCTTTTAGAAATTATTGTGGTCAGAAATGACAATCGCTATGTCTATCTAGGCTTAAAGAACGCATAGGTAGACAGACAGTATATGAATTGACACCTTTCTTTTGGTCATCTACCCCTGATCATCCTTATCATTCTTTCCTTCAACAGAAGATGAAAGAGCTTCAGCCTTATCATCAGACTTCTCCTGGTGCACCTAGAAAACCAAGTAGTTTGGTAACGGAGCAAGATGAGATATTAATATCCAAAGGTAAATAAATTGGCACGGGCAGGTTTCAGCTCACTCAATCAGTTACACAGCTTCGAATAGAATTTCTTTATGGCCATCTATATATTTGTATCTCCGTAAAACATGCGACACTAAGTTTTCTTCCTCATGTGAGATAAGCATTTGATTGTACAATTGTGCAATTGAGCAAGGCATGAGAGAAAGCTATATCAACACAGCAGCTGTAAGTTTTCTTCCTCATGTGAGATAAGCATTTGACTGTACAATTGCGCAATCAAGCAAGGCATGAGAGAAAGCTATATTAACACATCAGTTATCTTTTGGTGTACAATCGAGTTGCTTTCATATGAGATCTAAAACATGTGCATTCACACGTGCTTATACGAGTAGTAGAAAGGAAGCTTTACCTAAGAAGAAGGACCCAATAATCATTTTTTTTGGACAAGGCATGAAGAGAAAACATTATATTTAGGAGGAGCACAAAAATACAGAGAAGACAGAGAGAAAGCCCAAGAAGCAAAATCCAAGAAACATCCTTTCAAAAGCCCAGGAAGAATCACCAGCCCAGAAAACACAAGACCCTACAAATCCCATGGAAAGCATTTTTTCCTGATAAGAGAAGGCAGCCCAAAAGGAAACCTCAGAAGAAAGACTAAGAAACAAGTTTTCGAAAAGGAATTTCAAGAAAAAGAAGTAAACAAAAGGAGAGGCAACCTAGCTGGGAAACAAAAAATCTAGAGAACACAAAGAGCAAGCCCAAGAAGCAAAATCCAAGACACATCTTTCAAAAAGCCCATGAAGAATTATAAGCCCAAAAAACACAAAGCCCTATAAACCCCATGTAAAATAAATCTGTAATAAAAGAGAGGGGCGGCCCAAAGGCCCAACAGAAGGAGCACCAATAAATAAGCAAGACATCAATTATTTGGGCCCGTGTGGGAACATTGAAGAAGAAGCTCAAAGAGGCACCATAAGCAGTACCAAGAATCTTGTTCTGTAAGCAAGAGGCATTTTTTTTCCAGGCCCCCCAAGGAGCAGGAAACAAGAGGGGTGATCAATGGATCGTGAAGAGTCAGATTAGAAAGGGCCATTTCTACTTTGTAAAACATAGAAAGAAGACACAACAAGCCCATAGGGTAGACATATGAAGAATAAAATGTCTAGAGACTTTATTGCATTAGAGGAATTATCCACAAAGTACAAAGCTGGCACACATGCATGAATAAACAGTCAATAGAAGAGAGCTAAAGAAAACGGAGAGAGGACAACAGATGCGAGTACAGTAGAGTCCAGCAGATGCGAGTATGGTGTGTTTAGATGCCGTTAATTGTAATGAGCGGAAAAGGCTAAATGTTCAAATTATAGTTGAAGGGAGATGAATCTTAACCCTGGATTGAACAAATTTAATGGGTAAGTTCATCTTGCCGCGGAAACGACGTACTACCGACCTGAAGAAAAAGATGAGGCCAGCGAGCAAGATCGCACGGTCGATGGACTTAACTAAGGTATTTTTAAGCACAACATTTATAAAGGAAATTGACCATATACTTTTCTATGAATGATGCAAGACTTATGTTTTTTTTTGCAAGAATCAACCTTAGCAGGCTGTTGTGTAGAGTTGCTGTCAGCGGAAGATGGCGCAGCCAAGAGAAATTGGCTGTAGATTTCTTCTATGCCTGCTGCTCCATCCTGCAGCAATTATTTAGAACAACAAATAAGATGATTATCAGATTAGATAAGGCACACTTCTTGCACAGAAAACAAATGTTCTGCATCAATATAGTAGATGACCAAAAAATTGAATAAAGAACAGAGCGGAAGAAGAGGAGAAGAAGAGCACGGCAAACCTCACCCAGCGGCACCCATGGCGCAAAGGAGACCCATGCGTACGACGAGCGCACTTGGCGGCGAACACGATCTTGGCCGTGTCGCCCGCGCGCAGGTGCTCCAGGCCCGACTTGAGCAACCAGACGAAGAGGTTGGCGACGCCGTCGTAGAGGTTGTGAAAGGCCTCATCAGAGTCATAACGCGCGAGCACGGCCTGCGCGTGCTCCGCCTCCTTCTCGCGCCGGGCCTTGGCGGCCTCAGTCGCGGTGGCGGCAAGGCCGTCGACGCAGTGTGGCTTGCCGCTTGCCTTTCTTGCCCCCGGGGCCGCCGCGGTGACGTCATCCTGGTCCTTGCGCTCATCGCGGGGGTCGTGGAGGAAACGATAGAGGATCTCAGGGAGGTCCTTGAGGTAGCCGAACCTGGCGAAGCCGGCGAGGTTGGTGGCGAGCGTGCGCGGGTGGATGGCGTGCATCCAGAGAGCGGTGACGTAGAAGCCCTTCCTCTCCCCTTTCCTCTCTCTCTCTCTCTCTCTCTCTCTCTCTCTCCCTCTCATCTTCTTCCTTATCTCTCCCTCTCATCATCTCTCTCTCTCCCGCAGATCTAATCAAGCGCCGCCGCCGCCGTTACCCTTTGCCTGTAGGTCGCCGCGGCCGCTAGGGATGCTCGCCTCCATGCCCACACCTCAGTCCCACGGGATCCGAGATGAGGAGGTTTGGGCGCCATTGACGCGAGAGGATGCACGAGCATGGAGGCGGCTAGGTCGATGGAGACACGGGAGGTGGGCTTGGAGATATTTTGCCAGTCCATCTCCTCTCTCCAACCGCAGACGGAGGTGAGGCACGCAGGACGCGCACACGATGCATCGGTCAGCCAGGGGTCCACGCGAACATGCCCCAGCCAACCCGGCGTAGTCCGCACAACCAACCACCATGACGCAGTCCGGGCAGCTGACGAGCAGGACCAGCAGCAGGACCGGCCCACCTGTCATCGCGATAGGAGAGACGCTGGTGCATAAGCCAGGTACACATGCACCGGCCGAGCCCTGCACAGCAGCGTGCATGCGAGCGGCGGCCTGTAGGGGCTAAATTTCGTGTTTTGACCCTTTTTAATACTATTTCAGGATCTGACCCTTTCGCCTACCGCCAGGCACCATGGCGGTAGGATTGTACAACCTACCGCTAGTGGCCATGGCGGTAGGTACCTTGACGGCGCCTGAAGGACGTTTGCCGGGGCTGACGTGGAAAAGGGCCTACCGCCAGGGCCCATGGCGGTAGGGTACTAAGGCCTACAGCCGGAGCCTCTGGTGGTAGGGTCCTGTGTGGTGGATAAGGTGGGGAGGGGCTGGATATTTCCTCTCCCTCCTCAACCACTCATTCAGGCCAGACACTACTCACCTCTTCCACCGAGCTCAAGTCTCCCCTTCTCTCTTTGAAGCACTAGAGCCTCTCAAATCTCTCTCATTTGCTTGAGATTTCACCGGTGGATCCGGATCATTTTCATCACCCAAGGTACCTCCCCCATTTCCCCTCCTTTTGATTGGTTGCGATCTTTGTTTTGCTTGCATTTGCTCATTTGGTTGCAAACCTAGCTCATGTGGTCAAATCAATTCATATGATCCATTTAGGGTTATGTTTGTGATTTCCTTATGTATGATGTGCTTCATTGCTTCTGGAATAGTTTGTGTACCTAGATCTAGTCTTAGTATTAGTGTACATAATTAGGGTTGTGATTAAGAAAGCAATTAAACCTAAGTTACTTTAATAGCAACTTTTGTAAATGTAGGATGGCACCGTTCGTTTTTTTTTTTGAAGCTTCTGCTGACGCGGCTGCGAACCGTGAACGCGAATTGATTGAGGAAAAGATGAACGTGTGGGTGAAAGCCATTGATGCATTCAATGCGGAGTGTTGGGCCTTTTCACATTATTATTTCAATAACCGTTCAGAAAATTTTATCAAAAAAAGGAGAGGCAGATGGAGAATCTCAAGACAGCGAAAAAAATTGTAGGCGTGATTTTGCAATCCAAATTGCATTGTGTGTGACAAGGGGAGAATATGCTGAGATAGACATGGGAAATCATGGTCAGGTCATTGATTGGTTAGTTCGCCAACCATTCTCGTCGGACGAGAAGCGGGCTTCTCGTTGGGCATGGGTCAAAGAAAGAAATGATGTTATTTGTTGCAACCCGGGACCGTACGCCACATAGAATTGCATGAGGCTATGTAATCTTTGTCATTTGGACTGTAATGACATGTACCCTTTGCTTGGTCGTCATTTGAATTACTATGACTTGTACCCTTAACATTTGAACTCATTAAGAACTTGGTGTTATATATCATATGAAGTAACCAAGTGTTGTACTTCATTGAATTTATTTTGTGTTTTGTTGTATGTCATCTTAAACCCGTATATTCATGTAGGATGGACATTCGATCCATGACTATGAACATAGCGTGTGAGAAGCTCATGTCGGAGCGACACCGTTGCTTGAAGAGGGAATGTGAGGCATGGTTGAAGAGTTGTGATGAGGCATATGCGGCCATGAAGGATTTCAACAAGTATCACTTTATCGAGGAATGTTCTAATGCTAAGGAGAAAAAAGCTTTTCAAAAGCTTGTAAAGGAAAAAAGGAAGATGCTTGATGAGCTGCAAGAGCAGGAGTGTGCTTGTAGACACACTTTGGCAATTGAGACTGCGTTCACTACTAGCAAAGAAGAATTCTGTGAGATGGAGTTGAGGAAACCCGGCGCGGTCATAGGATGGGCAATCGAACTAGGCGTGTTAGAGAATCCCGCCCGCCGTGCTGCATGGGCCTGGTTCTGTGAAGCGTGGTGTGTTGGTTCATTGGGCAGGATCCACGGACTTTCATCTGAAGCATAATCAAGCGCGTGACAAACAAATTGAACGTCTGATAAGTATGAGAAATATGTTACCTGTTTAGAAAATGTGTCGTTGAGCTTGAGCTTCTAGTTTGAACCGATGTCATCTGAACCTGGCCATGTTTTAATTAGTTTCAACATGTGTTATTCGTGGATGTAATGAACTATGTTGAGTTGAGTTATGTATGTGTTTGCGAGATGATCATTCTAATATTTGATACAAGTGGCTTATTGTTATAACATTCGACAGAAGGGGGTAGGAAAGGGGGGGAGGAGAGGATTCAATCCCTACCGCCAGAGGCTGTGGCGGTAGGGTGCACGAACCTACCGCCAGTTCCTGTGGCGGTAGGTGGGGCAAACTTTCTGTGACGGTAAAACCGGAGGCCTTGGCGGTAGGGGACGGTAAAACCAGAGCCCATGGCGATAGGGGACCCTACCGCCAGATCTTCTGGCGGTAGGTCCCGACCCCTACCGTCGGC
>NC_041381.1:559443737-559449702 GCF_002162155.2 Triticum dicoccoides
GGCGCTTGTGGCGGTAGGGGGGTGTAAACTTTTTGTGACACCCCCCCCTACTGCCACAAGCGCCGACGGTAGGGGTCAGGACCTACCGCCAGAAGATGTGGCGGTAGGGTCCCCTACCGCCATGGGCTATGGTTTTACCGTCACAGAAGGGTTGGCCACACCCTACCACCACAGGCCCTGGCGGTAGGGTCAAACAACCTACCGCCAGTGCCTGTGGCGGTAGGGTGCGGCCAAAGTGAAATAGAGCAAAACAGAGTTGCCCTCTGTTTTGCCCCTCTTCTCAGCACAACAATTCATAGATAATGCAGACAAATCACAGAAATTACTGACAAACTAAAGTTCGTTCATGACACCTTGCAAACAACTTGACACCAAATTCAATACAAATGGCAAATTCATTCATGACAAGTTCACGACATATGCATTCTTGCATTAGTACTACATAGTTCATGGTAAATTTGGCAGGGCTTCATCCGGTTACATGACGAGTCCACCGAAGCGACGGCTTTACTGAGTCATACGGGACCATTTCCCCTTCTTGTCACGTGCCTCATCCTCCTCTTGTGCCTTGCGAGCCTTTGCAAGCTTTCTTGCCCTCTTCTCCTCATGAGCAAGCTTCGCTTGGCGTGCCCTCTCCTCCTCGCGTTGCTTGCGCTCCATCCTCTCCTTCTGACGACGCTCTTCCTCCAAGCCTCTGTGAAACCTTTCTTTGAACAGGCACTGACGCCTAAGACAATCTTGATATTGGTCCTTCTGGACATCTTCTGGCACTTCATGATCTATCCACGTGATGTACTTGCATAGAGGAGGCGATGACTGCATACAAAATGGATGTTAGAGTTGACACGCATTTTAGAGTAACATGTTACTTCTCTAGCATACTGGTTGTTGGTCATAGGCATGAGTTGGAAGCGCACGATCAAAAGCATAGTTGGGGCATACCAAATATCTCCTTCCTTCCATCCATGACTTCTTTCGGTCGGTGGACACCTTCACCTTGCAAACATCTCCACACCAACATGCCGGAATCTTCACATCTTTCTCATTCACCTTGTCCAAAGATGCGTTCTCCCACTTGTGCAGCATGTCTTCTTGGTTAGCACACGGTGGCCTCGTCATGGAACTGGATGAAGCCATGCCTACAACAATTAAAGATGTTAAGTCAAAAAATGAACACATTGACATGTAAAGAGGCAAATATATTAAAAGTGAACACATGAACACATGAACATATTAAAAGTAGTACCATTCACATTATTTCAACCATCCGGATTGAGCAACACGTCGATAGGCCTTCCCCTATCAACCCGACGTGTCCTAGAACCACCGGATCCACGGCCACTGCCCTTTCCAAGGCTAGTCCTTCCTCCACGGCCATGGCCACCTCCAAGGCTAATCCTTCCTCCACGGCCACGGCCACCTCCAAGGCTAGCCCTTCCTCCACGGCCACGGCCACCTCCAAGGCTAGTCCTCCATCCACTTGTTTGACTAGTGCCCGTGTTGGTTCTAGGTTTCTTGCATGTCCTAACATTGTGTCCTGTGTCGTTGCATTCTCCACAATTGTTGTTCTCCGGTGGCTCCATCAAATGACCACTACCAAATTGCTTCATTCCGGTGTATCCAGCTACATCATCCATATCACTCTGGAATCTCTTCTTTCTTCTTCTTCCCCTCATAGGCACCATGAGTGCGGGATCTGGCACAATGTCTGGCCCAACATACTCAAGCCACTGTGAGGCATCAAGGAAAGGATTGAACCGAGGTGCCCACGTCAACCTTGTTCGTTCCAATGTGAACTCATGCAACCGCACCGTTATGCCATCGGATACGGGCAAGTTTCTCGCACGTGTTGCGGTCATCAAATGCGAGCAAGGCCAATGATACTTGTGTGGCCTCTCACACTAGCACCAACGGTTTTTGATGTGCACCTCGTACGCAACTCCACCATAACACCTACCGTCCCTTGTTGTCCCACCCGGCTCATCGATTTGATAAATCATTTCTTTTTCATTATATTTGATCACTTGTTGTTTGGCAGACTTGTGCGCTTGATGCAACAACCAATCATGAACCTTGAATGGATAGTCCATCTTTTTGCCAATCCACTTGGTCGTGCTTTCAGAATGCTTTAGGAAGTATTCGTTGAGCTTGATGAAAGTGTACTTGAGTATTGCAGTCACCGGCAAGGAACGGACACCCTTCAACACATTGTTGAAGCATTCCACCATGTTGCTTGTCATGTCCCCATATCGCATGCCTCCTTCATCGTAAGAGCGTGACCACTTTTCTTTATCCGGCTCGTGCCTAAGAAAGAATTCCCCCCCCCCCCGCCTTTGTTCTTCTCCAAAGCCTTGAGGAGTTTATCATATCGGCTTTTGAATGTGTCGGTGTTGAATGCAACGCAAACAAGGGTAAGGTCTTTGCAAAACTCCTTGCTCTTGCATGCTCGGTAAAAGTTTGCAACAAAGTGTCTCATGCACCAACGGTGTTGAAACTTTGGAAGACCGGGAATTTCAACATCTATTGCTTTGAGAATCCCATGATGGCGATCCGATATAATGCATACCCCTTGCTTGCCTATCACCTTGGTTCTCACATGCCCCATGAACCACTCCCAATTATCATCGTGCTCTGAAGGCACCAAGGCAAATGCCACCGGCAACACATTATACCGGCAACACGTTATCATTTGAAGAGTGGGCCATCGCCACCATCAATGTGCCCTTGTATTTGCTCGTCAAGAATGTACCATCTATAGACTAGACTGGTCGACAATACATGAATGCCTCAATGCATTGTCCAAAGCTCCAGAAGGCACGACGAAGCACTCCTTCAATTGACTCCACCCGATGGCGCATTCTCGGGTTTCGATGAGCAATGGCTGCCAACATCTTGGGAAGAATGTTATATGCGACCTCATAATCACCATGCAACATCCTAATAGCATTTGCCTTCGCCATCCATGCCTTCCCATACTTGACCGGGTACCTGAAAAGTTCCTCAATCGAAGACATGAGAAACTTGACCTTCACGGTTGGATCATGTGTTATTTGATGCAAAAATTTGTATCACAGATACTCAGACGTGAGTTGACGATGTCCTTCGCTTAGGTCGGCCTTGTCCGGGGGTACACACGTGTGCGTGCCAACATGACTCTTCAACACCCATTGCCTAGTTTCTTTGATTTTTCTACCGCGGACCTTCCATTTGCAACCTTCTTGGTCACATTTGACTGTGTACCGAAGTTTTTGATTTGAATGACCAACAACAAACGGCCTATGGTTCCTAATGGCATAGTCACACAACCATATCTTGAACTCTACCAAAGAACCAAACTTGATGCCTCTCTTCAAATGAGCATTCTCATCCTCATTTTCTAGTCGAGGATCACTGAATTTGGGGCACGACGTTGGCTCAGACAACCAGAATCTCAGCCCACCGTCAACGACTGCATTGTCCGCAAGACTCACATCCCTAAAAAAGGCGGCCCTCTCTCCTTGCCGGTCCCCTTCTTGTAGATTTCATTTTCTTGCGCAGTCAACCCATCCTCATCCAATTCTTCCTCAGGACCCTTGTCATCCGAGTTATACCCACACATACGGTTATAAGGGAGGGTACGGTCCATGTCTTGTTGCCACACAATGACATCCAAGTTACCAATTGGATTGTAATGGATCTCTTCATTCTCCGAGTAAGCATCCTCTCGAGCAACAATAGCATCATCATCAACATGACCACTAGCATCTTCTTCAACATGAGGAATAGCATCTTCTTCAACATGAGGAATAGCATCATGGCGGAGTACTATGGCGCTATAACTCATATGGTCTTCATTAGGTTGGCTACTTGGTGGTTGGCTAGAACAATTGGGGATGTACACCTCGTCACTATCATCATGTATTGGGGAGGATGCATTGCGGTTGAGATCAATTTGCAAGGGGGAGGAGGATCAACCTTTGTGGCAAAGATCTCAAGAGACTTGTCTTGTGATGCGTGTACTTTTTCCTTGTAGACATTCCAATGCAATTGGGAGGTGATGGGCATACTCTTTAATCGGGACTTTACTCCCAATCCAACGTCATACCTCCCAATAAGCTTAACCTCCGTATTTGGGTCATTCCAATGTAACACGCTTCTCACTTTAACTACAAGATTATAAAAGCTTGGACTTGTGTCAAAAACCATAGCCTCTTCCCCTTCATCGTCATTTCCAAGCATAAATGTCGTCTTGTCCAAATAATGAACATTTACAAGCTTATGCATCTAAAAAATCGGAAACAATATAATCAATCCATATATGTCATCCAACCAACTCAAATGGACAAATTAACTAAATTTTGCACAAATTGAACAAGTAACTACTATTCATACTCAAGTTACCCTAACCATTAACCCTAACCCTAACCATAACCCCAATATACCAACTATAACCCTAACCCCCAACATAACCCAAACCCTAACACTAACACTAACACTAGCCATAAATGCATCATAAATGCACACAACAAGATCGACACCTAGGGTTTGCAACCAAATGAGCAAATGCAAGCAAAACAAAGATCTCAACCAATCAAAAGGAGGAGAAATGGGGGAGGTACCTTGGGTGATGAAAATGATCCGGATCCACCGGTGAAATCTCAAGCAAATGGAGGGGATCTAGTGGGGGTTTGTGAGGGGGAGAGAGGGGGGAGAGGAGCTCAGCACGGGGAAGAAGATGAGTGGAGAAAAAGAGTGGTGGTGGGGCCCACAAACCAGCCCCTCCCCACCTTATCCACCACACAGGACGCTACCGCCAGAGGCGCCGGCGGTAGGCTTCAGTACCCTACCGCCATGGGCCCTGGCAGTAGGCCCTTTTCCACATCAGCCCCGACAAACGGCCGTCAGACGCCGTCAAGGTACCTACCGCCATGGCCACTGGCGGTAGGTTGTACAATTGTAACGCCCCGGATCCGATGCGCCAGGTATCCTTCAGTTATTCGCCGTCGTTGCCTTGTCAGCTGCTTGCGTGTTGCATTTTGCCATGTCATCATCTGCATTTCATCTGCATGTTTTTCGAAACTTGCATCCGTTCGGGTTCCGCCGGTTCTCTCCGTTGTCCGTTCTGAGCCAGACACTCTCGCACGCGCCCGCGGCACCTCCGAAATATTATTTTATAAGTGGCATAAAAAATGTTCTCGAATTGGGATGTAACTTGGCTTGCGGTCTTATTATAGTGTAGACAGAGCGCCTGTCAAGTTTTGTCGCATTCAGAGTCCATTTGATAGCCCAACCGTTAAACCTACAACCTCAATATAGCCGGTCTATCGTCGGACGTTTTTGGTCTCCGAAAACAGTTGCCGGGCTGCACTTCCCTTCTCTCCCCTTAGCCCAAACCTCTCTCTCACAACCCACAAGGTCCAACCTACCCCTCCTCGCATCCGGTGCCATCCGATCGCGATCAGAGGGTCCAGAAACGCCCCCAAACCATCAAACGCTAGCTCCTTTCTATATAGACGCATCCCATGCCAGTTTTGGCCTCCACCAACCTCCTCCCTCAATTTCCATGCAGCCAGCCACCTCCCACCTCGGTTCCGTCGCCGCCAGCCGCAGCCCGCCACTTGGTTCCGCCGCCGGCGCGCCCGGACCAATCCGCGTGCGCCACGTCGCCTCCTCGCGCCCGCCAGCCACTGCCCCGCCGCCATGTGGCATCACCACCTCACCCCACGCCTCCCCGCTGTCGGGGCCCGCGGAAGCCCGCAACCGGCCCGCCCCGGGCCGGATCTGGGCCCGAAGCCGCCCTCACGCCCGAGCTCTCGCACGGGAGAGCACCACCACAGCCGCCCGCCGCCGATCCCACTCGTCCGAGCGCCTCCACCGGAGCCCCGCCGGACCCTACCTCCTCCGTCACCCAGGCCAGACCGCGCCACCCCCCTGCCTTCTCCTCCTCCTTATTTCGCCCTCTCTCTCTCTCTCTCTCTCTCTCTCT